>NC_047137.1:3675000-3757500 GCF_009829125.3 Periophthalmus magnuspinnatus
GACAATCTCTGAGTCTGGAGGAACCACACAGTCATCCAGCTGAGCCTGGGCATTCACATTGAAGAGCCTGGTGGCCAGTTCTCCAATGCCGTTTCTCTGTCGGTACATGAACAGGCTGCAGCGGTCAGCATGGATCAGCGCACTTATCCTCTTCAGCAGTGTGAACACCACCTTTTCCATATTAACATTTTCCTGCATGTCTGTGATGATGTCATACAGGATTTGGCTCTCCTCCAACTTAGAAAGAAAAAACACAAAGGCAGAAAGATCAATTGTCAATGTATGTTGTTCAAATGCATTTCTTTTATGTTACACATGTGCATGTGTTTGTGTATGATTGTGGTGTTTCTAAAAGGCTGAATATAAATACAGATATTTAGGTAGTTATCAGTACAGTTACCTGAGAGAGTTGCTGAAAATTGTTGAAGTCCACTTGATTTTCTGGAAGTCCTGAGGCCTTTGAGATGAAGCCTGGACTCAACACCTTGCCAAAATACTCCTTGGCAAATGCAGGGTTTCCTTGGAGAAACTTTTCCACATCCTCTTTTTTCACTCCCATGCTGTTCTCCCTTGAGCTGTTTTGTCTTCTCTTGTTTCCTCAGTAATAATCCTCCAGCTTATCCAACTTTGCTACCTCCAAAGCTCTTCTCTAAATGTCCAAAAACTCATCTGCATATACCATCAATATTATACTCCTGTGAATAAAGCAGATATTAGTCCAATTACTGGGGAAACACAAATAATTGCCCCCTGGTGTGCTGAGTGGACTGAGTGAAAGAGAGCCCTAAGGAGCAGGTGGAGTCTGACAATCCCTTTGTCATCAGGGGATAGTGCTGAAGGTTAGCACTGATCTTCCTATCTAAACATGTCAGCTGATCATTTAGCAGGGTGCAGGATATTGTTAACAATGTGACTATGCCCTAGCACTTGGCATGTCTGTCTTAATACCCCAAAAAACTCAAGGAATAAATAGAGTAAAGAGATAATACAATAAAAGACAACATGGTACAAGTAGAGTAAAACTTGCTTCGCCTGTTCCTATCCCATTTCAACTAGCTGTGCACTTCCTATTGGCCAGATGGAGGAAAAATTTCCCTCCTCCTATCCCAAGCAGACAGATTGCATTAATTAAGATGGATAAAAGTTACTACCCTACATAAAAAAATTATAGAGTTTTAAATATTTGTATTCTTTGTGTCTTTAGGTCAGGTCTTTTATTCTGACATAACCAGACAGGAGCATCTAATTTAAGGCTTCATAAATACCTTGACCAAAAGGTCGGATAGATAATCTGCTTCTACTATAATACATAAGACTGTTTGTGAGTGAGCTAGTTAGTGTGTTGTACAGGGAGGTTGAATATATTATAATTTTTCTGTGATAGACAGTGACTGCTTTTTCATCTCATTGATCACACACAGCAGGCTAGTAGAGACAAAGGTGTGTCCATGATCAACAGTTGGGAAATCAAATTTAATTGAACAACTCACATAGTAGAACTCAGTAAGTTAATATTGCCACACATACACTACACTCTACATTTTATCCTGAACTTGTATAGTTTTATTACATTACTTTTTTGTATTTATTTAACACAAGAAATTAAATAATACATATATTAGTATTATCATCTTTTTTCATTTCTTCTACTTATTTAATTTATTTATTTTCCCCCAATTTACATTCTCTATATCTTCTTTTCTCACTTACGAATTCCTAGTACTAGCACTGTCCTCTGCTGTCCCCACCTTACACCTTCCAAAACCACGGAAATGTCACTGCAATAACTTTCTAAACCACAAGAGGGTGGTATAACCTGGACAATGCAGTTGGAGCAGAGTTAAGGTAAAACATTTTTGCCTACAATTCAAAACAACACGTGGGCTTACTTCAAATTTCAAATTAGCCTCTTGCAAAAACATATTTGTTCAAATTAAGCAAACAAACTCTAAAGTAAAGCGAGATGACTGATTCACTGATTAAAAAAAAGTTTGAAAACATTTGTGTATTATATTATTATATTATTATATTATTATTGCACATTTTGTATTGACTTGGTTTTGTTGGCTATTCATCTTGTAAATGTTAATAAAAAATGAGAAAAATTGAAGAATGAAGAGTGTAACATTGCATGCAAGTTTGTACCATTTTATTTTTAATAAGCTCTTTTTATAGCCTTTTGAGTTAGTTTTTATTATGAACAATATATTTAAATAACTAATTTATTTCACAAAACTATCTATATGGCCCACCTATCTCACTCTAAAATTATGACAACAGAGACTGAGTAATTTTTGCCTATCACGTTGGTCCAAACTAAGGTCCAAGGGGGGCCCAATGGATCCTTGACCTCTTGCTGAATTACTGTAGGCAAGAAGAAAGGGTTAGGCCTAGGAGGTCTAGCGTAACCTTCATGTTTTGGTATAAGACAGATGACTGATGAAAACTGATGAAAACACTCCTAACTTTATTGGAAAGCCTATCTTGAGACCCCTGTTTTTAACATAGGCTAGAAACCATACATCTTTGTCAATGAACTGGTCCACAGACTGCACTAGTAGATTATGACTATTAAATCATAACATCAACTGAGAGATAAATATAGTTGGAGATTTGCCTAACAGGAGCTCTCAGGTTTGAGGGCGGTACTATTTGTGTCTGGGATTAGAAAGCAGCACAGACAGTGGAAAAAATAGATCACCTGTTTGGCATGGCCCATGCTCTGTCCAGACTGGAGATAAATGACTATGTTTATTACAGTATAGCGAAAGAGATAAACTTATAAACTCATTAACTATAGTAATGCATATTGATTGTTTACACTTGGCAAAATAAAACAGCCCACATGCACAGAGAGAGAGAGTGTGGTTTATTAGTGACATGGTGGAAGCAATCTTGAGTGACACGAATTAATTCAGGAAGGTGTAGAGTTTGTAAATAACTATTACATCAATTAGTGATTGAAATTCACTGGTAATACTCAGTTGAGGTTTAATTACACTGTGTTTCCCTCAGGTTTCTACTTTATACTGAGACTATGGCAGCACAGCAAATAAATCATTTAATTTATGTAATTCATAAAAAGAGGGTAACAATTTGGTGTAAAAGTCTCATTTATTGCCTCCATTTAATCTTTAGTCATCTCCATTTACAGACAGTATAAACTTACTGTCACAATGTCTTTATATGATTTATGATTGCCCTGCAGTGTGTTACATCTGATTGCTCAACATTATGATTGAAAGAGAGCAGCCTATATTAACTTATTATGAGTACTATTTAAAATATATATATATATATATATATATATATATATATATATATATATATATATATATTTACTTTTTAACAAAAGCTGTTCTAAAACATGTTATGGTATGATGATGGTGATGATAATGATTATGACGACAATGATGATAATGAAGATATCATTATGTTTGTGTTCTCTCCACATAGTATGTAAAGTTTATACTATAATTTTCAAGGTTAATGTATGAATGTTTGACGTATTTTGACGTATTTTGTTCACACATTCCCTTCAGGTTCATGCCAGGGGCATTTCAGGTCAGGCTGTAAACATTGTAGCTCAGGCTTTTAATCAGAATTAGGATTTGGTTGCTTGAGAAGTGGACAAAAGAACACAAACAACAGTTTCAATAGTATTATTGCTTTCTGCTCCTGATTGAGGGGTTACTCTGCTTTGGCACCAGCGTGGCACGTGGCATGTTACCCTTAATGTTCTTATCTGGATTTTTTTCTTTTTAAAACAAGCATTCCTTCTTTTTCCACGCAAGATAGGTTTAACTTCTTAAATCTTCTTTGAGACCCATTTTTATGTCACAAATCTCATTTGGGACAGTCTGCTCACAATATTTTAGAATTTTTCCTGATCATGTTAATGTTTTGTACTATCCTCGCTACCAGTCAGTTACATAAAGAACTAATTGTTTTTATCGTAAGTCTTGGGCAGGTTTGAAAGTAGAAGCCAGATTACAGCAAGGATTTTGACCCAACAGGATTACTTTTAGATTTAAGCACCTTATTTAGTCCCAAGCAATGAAAATCAGCTTGTCTGTGCTGAGTGTATATAAAGACTCGTACACAAGACGACCAGACTGAGTCTGAACCCTTCGTCTCTGAACCAACAAGGTAAGAACTAACATGGATTTTCTTTCTAAATTATAATAGTCTGAAATAATTTTTAAAAATTTGATACTATTTGTCCATCAAATGATTCCTGTAAAATTAGCTAAGATATATTTATCGTTTTTACTTTTTAAACATTGCTCTGTTATATTTATATTCTTTCTCTGTTGGGTTTCCATAAAATAATATAATAAAATATTTTATTTTCAACAGAATGGCTTCCTCAAAGCTGCCTCTGCTGCTGGTGCTGCTGGCCTGTGTAGAGCGCAGCCTGTCTGCTTCTTGTGTTGTTGACAGCTTCAACGTCAAAGAAGATTTTGACCCAAAGAGAGTGAGTCAATAAAACAATAAAACATTACTCAAATCACTTGTTCAGCATGCTGAGTGGTTGTTTTGCCCTGTAGTATGCAGGTAAATGGTACGCTCTGCAGAAGAAAGATCCTGAGGGCCTGTTCCTTCAGGACAACATCTCTGCTGAGTACACCATCGATGATGACGGAAGCATGACTGCCTCCTCCAAAGGTCGGGTAACTCTCTTTGGGTGAGTTATAAATGTAAACATTTCTCTTTAAGGAATAAAAAATATAGTAAAGTTATTTACCTGCTTAATCTCACTGATCTCAATTATGATTTTTTTTTTTTTTGTTCTTTTTGTTTGTTTTTAATACGTGTGTCCTTTTGTTTTTCAGTTTCTGGGTTGTATGCGCTGACATGGCTGCTCAGTACTCTGTCCCTGACCCTGCTACCCCTGGCAAGATGTTCATGAACTACCAGGGACTGGCCAGCTACTTGTCCAGCGGAGGTCAATAATGATTTTTGTTTCACTGTTTTCAGAGCCCATTTCTCTTTCAATGACTAAAAAGTTTCATATCTAACAACAGGTGACAACTACTGGGTGATCGACACTGACTATGACAACTATGCCATCACCTACGCCTGCCGTACCGTGAAAGAGGATGGCTCCTGCGATGATGGATACGCCCTGGTCTTCTCCAGAAACCCTCGTGGTCTGCCTCCTGCCATCCAGCGTGTTGTCCGCCAGAAGCAGGAGGACATCTGCATGGCTGGACAGTTCCAGCCTGTGCTGCAATCGGGAGCCTGCTAAACAGTTCAAACACTAAGGGCTGTGGAGGCCTACTATCTGCAGTCTGCAGGCACAGCAGCAGTGAGACTGATAAGGGTGAATGAGACATTTTGTATGTGAGAGTAAAAACTCAATTACCTGCTTTATTTTTGGACAGCTGGGATTCCTTATGACTCTTTTTTTTTGCCATTTTACTTATTGTAATGTCAAATTTGTAAGATCAAGAAGTTGTTTCATTTTGGATCACTAAATTAAATATTTTGATAATCAAATATGTGTGCTGAAGTATAATTGGACTTTGATCCTATTTGTGATTGGTTTGGACACAAAACAGCCAAGAACCACACAATGTTTACAAGACACTAATGGGCTTACAATGTCCTGATGTGTTAAGACTTGAGCTCTTTAATACCACCTCACCTGTTAGGATTCTTAGCATGCCCCTTTCAGTTTTATAAAGCTTTAGCTTTTATATGTTTGTTTTTGTTTTGTTTTTTATTTACAATGTACAATAAAGTCAGTAAAGATTACAATATTATACAGCCTTTGCAGGGCATGATGAAAAAATAACAATTTGTAGCACTGCTGTGTGGGTGGAGTAAGCCAACAACTATGTGCATACTATGTATATAGTCAGACACATATTTGAGGGACAAGGGGCACCAGGTGAAAGCTAAAGCTGTAGTTTGTCTGTAAATATATGTAGGCCTGATGGGATCAGCTACACTCACTAAAGTGACCAAAAGTATTTAAAACTAACAAGAGTCATTTAAGTTTTTCAGACTTCAGATGTCAGACTCTAGGTTTTTAATACCTTTTAAATACATTTTTAAAATATCAGAATAAAAAATGGTGTTGCCATTAAGAAAAATCATAAAGTAGAGAGAGCTTTCGTTGTTTGGTGCAAACATAAAACCAGTAACAAAAATATAACTAGATATGCACAGTAAAATCGCATAAAGTAACAAGGAGGAAATACCATAAGATCAAAAAGAAAAACATACAATAGTAAGTGCAAAAACAGGGAGTTCAACTCAAATATTAAGCATTATTTAAGTCAATTTTGATATGTTATTGAGTGTTGAGTGTTCATGAGTCCAAAGGCAGAGGGGGAGAAAGTGTTCTTGTGACAATGTGTTAATGATACAACATTGTGTCTGTTTCAAAACAAAACATTGTGGTCAACATCTAAGTTTGTCAGATTCTCAGCATGCACTGGCAGTCCAGACTTAAGTCACATTACTTATGGAGAGGAGGCACATAATCAAATCCATTGTATTTTAATTTGCAGATTTAGGGCTCGGGGGATCTGAATTCCTTTAAAATGTCACTGTGAAATATACTAATGCCACACTCCTCCTGTGTTGTAACTGTTGTGATTGCAGTTCTGATCTGTCTTTATCTTTCATATGCTCTTGACTTGGCTTGAATTGGTACCTATTGGTGGTATTTGACAGAGGTTTGTTTTTGAAACATAACAGGACTGCGTAATCCCCTAATCTGTCTGTCTGCCCTTTGTCATTCTTATTTTTGCACTAACCACTGTCATTTGAGACTAGACACATAATACTTTGTGGTTATTGTATTGTATGAGTACCTCTTGTGATGGACAGGTAGCATTCCCTTTGTTAAATATACCATATTAAAACATTCAGAAGTTTTAACTCCTAACAGAACAGCGTGTGTGTGTTCAGGTACAAGCCATTCATTAAAGGGGCAGTAGCTCAACCATAGTTATCCAACCCCTGGTAGAAGTCTTCTGTTTACTCTCATATCCACTTCCTATGAGTATTAATGTCACCCTAGGACTGCGATTAATTAATTTTTGAAATAATTCATTATTTGAAATAATTGACCACTATTTGAATAGTCAATAATTTCATCTGCATTGTAAATGGTCTCTCCCATGCCAGGTGCTCAGGAAAGAGGCATTAGTCAAACATATTTGGTGATTTTGATGAAAAATACTATTTATATTACATTATATGCCAAGTGGTCAGAATTCTGGTAAAACTATTTAGAAAGAACAATAGAAATTAAAGCTGCAAGTGGCATCGAACGGCCCTCGCAGGCCACGCTTTGCACTCAGCCGACCCGGCACTGCCTAGAGGTAGCGCTGGCGTGCCACTTCTCTCTTTTATTGCGGCTTTTGGCTGTACTTATCACTAAACAAAGTCTACACATATTTGAAGCACTGATGCACTAAAATTGAGGCTCAATGCCAACAGTGTGTTTGGGGGACATGAGTGCTTCACGCTGCCTTTGTCATTGAGCGAAGGCCATTGACTCATCATTGGGAAAGCAATAGGTCCTATGCCCTGTAGGGGCACAGGCCTAAGTAATAATACTTTTACCAAAAACAATATATCTGTTAACATTACAATGACTGCTCTTGACATTCCCCACGTCACCGTGGGTGAATGGTGAATGACCCCCATCGACTCATGGCCCATGCACTCATCGTTGTCTCAATGTCAAACATTATTTAGGCAGTGCTCGGGGCCTAAATAATGTTTGAGTCAATTAAAATTGTCATTAGTAACGATGTTTCTCATTCTTTGTGTTGTGATTACATTATGTTACCTGTCTCAAATGAAAATAATGTATTCAGTGTACAGTGTTTTCTTGCATTTTACAAGAAAATGTAAAACTGGATAGGTTCAAACTTTCAGGCCAACAGTATGTCCTACACATGTCATACAACCTGTGTCCAATAGTAATAATATTGGACTAATACTAACTAATGTTATTAGTTCATAATTTTTATTGAGATAACTAAATATTGTCCTATATTGCTTTTTTTCTTCAGCCTCTTTAGAAGTGTTTTTGTTTTTTGAAGTTAACCTTACTATTATCCTTCCTAAGTGAATGAATAAACACATTTTAATACAGTACTAGTAAGTACTCATTATAAAGGATATAGGCAAAACTAGTATTTTTATTTGTAAATAAAGACTTTACAAGGGATATGAATTTAAGTTATTTTTATTCAAGGTACAAACACAAAACTATTAACTTTGAAAATGGCCATGTAAGGCCTATTGGTTATGACAAGTTAAAGTAAGCATACCACAGTACATCATGGTAGTAACTAATACAAGTTCCTATACATCAATAAAGCACATGTATTTTAGTAACATAACTTTGAGAGAAAAACACAAAATTACAATGTTCTTGAAACAAGTTATGAGTTTTGTCTCAAAATAATCACATCCATCCAAAAACAAGGTCAGTTGATTGATCTAATATTGCCTGTTAAACATTTTCTATTTCTTAGTTTCCTCGATTTGTTCCACCTCACTAGACTCATCCACCACTTTTCCGTTGACCATTGTTTGTGTCACAACTTTCACAATCTTCCTGGTACGAACATCAGGCTCCTCTGCAAAACAAGGAAGTTATTTAGTACATGCATTTGTGTTATGGTGCCAAATTAATTCCAAAATGTAAAAAAGTAGTTGTTCTCCAAAGCCCCAGTGTCATTTTAGAATTCATTACTGATGATGATGTTCCATTCTTTGAGACACAGTTGTTTTTAGACATTAATTATAATTGCAATTTTAATGATAGCCTAGCTTTCAGTCTGTGCAACCTGTATATTTTACAACCATAAAGCTCTTGAATAATTCACCCATTGTTTCAAAACATAACAAATAAAAGTGCACTTCTACAGTACCCTTTACAGGAAAGGTACTCACTTTTAGGAGGTGGAACTTCCTTAATCCTAACAAGAAAAAAAATAACACACTTGAAACAAATATTAACAAACTTGAATGAAATCTTACATTTTTCAATAATAAATGATTATGTTCAGACTGTACCAGTTATATTACTGGATACATTAGTGTTTTTATTTTGACTTTCGAGAAAAATGAACTGAAATGATCAAAATATACGAACAAACAAGACTAATATTTTCCCGTGTGGGCTATTTTGAAAGGACAGTCACTCACGTCTCTTCTCCTTCCAACAGGCGTCTGTAGGTGGCGATTTCCATCTCCAGGTTCTGCTTGATGCGCAGCAGTTGTTCGTAGTCAGTCTTGGTGCGCTGCATTTCCAGTCGGAGCTGAGCCAGATCGTCCTCCAGCTGGGTTAAAGTGGACTGCAGGCGCTCCATCTCAGAGGAGTACTTCTGACCCGCCTCACCCAGGTTCCCCTCAAGAGCTGCGATCTAAACAAACACCACATCAACTTTTTATTAAAGATGTCCTCATAGGCCTGTAGGCTAATGAAACCTACGGCAGGTTTATATGTTTTCAAAGTATAGTATGGTATGGTAGGACCCGTGGCAGTTTGTTGGAAAAAAAAGTTGAAAAGAAAAGTACATAATTACAGGAAGTGCCAGTGAGTTCCAAAACGGAAAACCACTACCTATGTCATCAACATGAAATGAACCACTGAGTAAACAAAATGATGGTGTTGTAATACATTTTAATTAGTGCTAATAAAACTACCAATAATAACATTTATGTAATTTAAATATGTTTTGGCCTTAATTAACATTAGGTTGCAGGTAACATCATGATGATTCTTCTTTGTTTTCCCACTGAAACCAAACCCTAAAAACCTTGATGAAATGATAATGACTATCCAAAGTATTTTTCTCTCATTAGATGTGACATCACTGGGCCTTGGCATCCAAAACAAACCATATCAGTGTGTGTATCATCCCCAGTGCAATTGAGCAACTCTATCCCACCTGTTGGGATGAGTTATCAGCGTGGGAGAGCCTGTTTACTGTCAACAAGGGATTACAAGACAGAACAGATTAAGAGTTTTCTCCCATAAATGAGAGTGACAGGACAGAAATTTGATGATGATGATGATGGCAGTCATCATTTTCATCAGGTTTGAATAACCAAGCAATTGTCTGTGCAATACATTGAAAATTCACTGTTACATTTGCAACCCTTAATTTTCTTAAACAAATTCCCACTTGGTAAATTTTCCCAACCTGAGCATTATTGTGTTAACTTAAATCACTACATGAGACTTAAACTGCTGGTAAAATAATGGTATAATAAGTGATAATTGCTGGCTACGTATTTTTCTTACCTGTTTGTGCAGGCTCTCCAGTTCCACTTCCAGAGTCTGCAGGAAGCGCTGCCTCTCGGTGAGCTCACTCTGGGCCCCTCTCAGAGCCTCATTGCTCTCCTTAACCTCATTTTGCACTGTGTCCAGCTGATGGCAACAAAACACAACACAATATGTGATTAACCTAAGGATGACTGTTACAGAAACAGAACTGACGCACTAGATGCATATGAGCTAAACTTATCATGTTGTATAATCTGACCTTCTTGCGGTACCATTGCTCAGCCTGCTCCTTGTTCTTCTTGACGATTCCCTCATACTGATTGCGCAGGTCAGACAGGATGGTGCCCAGCTCTGGTCCTCGAGCTGTGTCTACCTCCACATTTACTTCATCTCTGGCTATGCGAGACCTCATCTGTTCCATCTCCTACAAAATAAACCAGGCATTTGAAGTAAGGTTTATACTAGTTTGTAGTATTTTATGGTCAATGCATTACACTGTGATAAAAGAGACCAAGTAGAGTAGGCTAAAGCAGATGCACCTAACCCTACTGCTTTATAGTATAAATTAAGAATGGTTTGAAAGGACACTTTCCTTTCAAACCACTATTACTGTCACCCAACACCCAAAAGGTGTGATCCCAGGAGCTTATTACTTTTCAAATCTAAATTATTCAGGATGCATTTTTCACAACTTCAGGAGAATATCCCTTGAACAGAAAAATAAAACATGTGGCTGATTAGGCTAGCTTTCTGCTGAATGTGCAGAACACATGTCTTGATGAACATTTGTATAAACCCTACACCATGTGGTGGCTTGAAGGATGTGGTGATCTCTTCATTATTTAGACTGTTTCCATCAATAGTTAATGGTAGTGGGCTCAGTTTACCTCTGGCCTTCTGGCTCCCCCACATTGAGGCGGTCCATGGGTCGGGCACACTCTGTGCTTCTCTTTCACTCTCCTTTTGTGACAGATGTTATGTCATGTCTCAGTGTTATGGGATCTGGTTTATAGGCTATGCATGGTTTTCTCTTTGGTTTATAGTTAGGTTCTTAAACTACATGTATCCATATGGTTATACACACTGATGGAAACTTGTGTAGAAACTGTATACATGGGAAACACTCTGAGATCCAGTTTCTCTTCTAATCCCAAAGGTGCTGTGTTGTTTGAAAAGGAAGTCAAGCTATACATTTAGAAGCACTGACATACATTATATAGAGGGAATAGAAACAAAGTGGTACATGAGGACTGTGTATCTACTAGCATTCCCCAGAACTGTGACATGTTTAGAAACAATAGAAGATGATGGATGCGATAGGAGGTTTTGACCTTCTTTGTCAATGAAAAGAACTGAAGAGTAGACCTATAGATCAGCACATTCTTTAAATGCGAGGATGATGACAATGTAGTTTATTAAAAATTAGAAACACCTTTAGTCTACGGTAAAAATAAAAAAATATACTACAGAAAAAAAATATATAAAGTGCATCTTGCACTTGACATGTAAGGCATTGTCGCACAGAGAAAATATCTTTGGTGGATTGTACTCCCAGATGACAGCAGACTTGCACCAGCTGATTGGACAGTGCGTTCAGGTGAGGGAAACCAGTTCTCTTTTGTTTGTAGTAACTTGAAGGCCACTCCCCCTCACTACCTCACCCCCTTCCCCTAACTCTCTTCACTCTACCTGACTCTGTAAAGGACTTCTTTAGTTCTTCTAAGTGGGTCAGGCAGATATCTAGTTCGGGATAAATGTGAAAGAGGTGATTGACTGACCTCCTCGTGGTTTTTCTTGAGGAAGTAAAGCTCCTCCTTCAGGCTGTCCAGGTCTCCTCTGAGGCTGGCAATGATCTGCTCGTGGTCCGTTTTGGCCTTTTTCAGAGCCACACAGTCTCGCTCCACAGACTGGCACATCACCAGTTCAGTCTCCCACCTCAAAAGTAACAATGTACAGCAATGCAATGAGTTTATATTCACCTAGTCAGAGTAATAATTGAACTTACTTGATTCTGAAGTCATCAGCAGCCAGTTTGGCATTATCAATCTCTAACATGAGACGGGCATTTTCCAAGGTCTTCTTCCTCACCTGACAAATATTAACAGAGCCACAGGGTGACAAGAAACATTTCAACAGTGCCCTCTTTGTCTTTATATTATTAGTATAAAATGTGTCAAATGCAATCCATTATATTATGACTAAGATGTCAGACTGTCCAGTTTGGGAACAAGTTGACATAAATTGATGAATAAGGTATTTCAAAGAGATTATATTTGTTGTGGTAATTTCAGCCAAAAAATTGTCAATATAAATGATAATCATAATCATAATCCCAATAAATGTATGTTGAAAATGTGTTTTTTTTCTAGATGCATACCTCCTGTTCAACAGCATGAGCTTGAGCCATCATGGAGTCGAGGTCGTGACCTTTGGGAATGCGATCCAGCATCAGCTGTTTGATTTTACTCTCAAGATCTGCATTGGAGCGTTCCAGTGTACGCACCTGCACAGGACAAAGCAAAAAGGAGTAGTGATATGTGAATGTGAATATGTGAATGTGTAGTGAATATTTTTTTGATGTAAAGGTCTGATTCCTAATGGAAACAGATTAGTGTTTAGCACTGAAGGGTACATCTATTTAAAAGCTCAAACTGTTCTTGTTTGGTGTTAAGAAACCCTAGTCTCTAAACCTGATACACCTGTGGCCTATTTGGCTGTCTTTAAATAGTTTTACAGTGGTGAGACCTTGTCCAGGTAACTGGCCAGGCGGCTGTTCAGACTCTGCATGGCCTCCTTCTCGTTGGTGCTGTTGCCATGGAGTCCATTTAGCTGGAGGCTGATTGGACCATTTAAATCTTGGCCAATGGAGGCTGAACGGGTCAGCGGGCTGGCAGTGAAGGAGACTGAGGCTCTAGAGCGGGTGCGTCCTGTGTCCATCAGAGAGCGGCAGGAGAAGGAGGGCTGGCGGGTCACTGAGAAGTTCCTCATTGACATGCTGGAGGCCATGATGGTGCTGAAAAAGAGTGGATAAGAGGTTAGTATTTATGTACAGTTTGTGATGAGCACAACATATAGTCCCCTTTTAACATTTAAATGCCACAGGAACAGATGCTACTGCTTTGCCAGGAATGTGCCATTGTATTGTATTACACGTATCTCTCTAAGCAGGTAGTGCCAACTGGCCCAGTTATAGGTTAAATCTGTGGAGAGGCAACTCCGCTAGAATATAGGTTTTTCAAGGTATTTTCGAGCAATAAAACAACTTTAATTTAATGCATGCATAATAGGTATAAATTAAATGCCATACTGTGGAATTCCAGGCAAAACAAAACATCTCCATGAAGATAACCAAGTGCCAGACCCTCCACTAGAAAAGTTGCATAGTCCACATCTTCTAAGACTTCACCTGTACCTTACATCTTAGAAGATAATACTTTCACTACTTCCACACAGATAAAGCTTATAAGAAGATGAATATAGTGGTAGCATAACAGCTGTTAAATGTATTAGACCACTTCTGAAGCATGAGGGGATGATTGTTGAAATAGCAAATGTCATTACCAGAATATATCACTTCAAAAGCCAGACAGCTCGACCACAATGGCAATTTAAAGCTAGTGTTACATGGCTGAGGAAAAGCTCTTTTGCAGCTCTTGAATAAATGTATTTTATTCTAGCAGAAGTACAAGGAATCCCTATTAATCTGGACCCATGAATGCCCACTGAGATGAGAAAACTGGTCTTCAAACGAGTGTATAGCTGACTAGTGACAATCGAAGACAACCAAATATGTTAAAAGAGCAACATAATGTCAAACACTCAATACAATCAGGTAAACAGTTTGAGCAGTGTCCTACAACCATTCTTTCTGTGTTTATCAGTGAACCATGTCTGTCTCTTAGTGCGTGTCGCTGTGTCCCATTGGCAGATTAGTGGTCAAGAGAACCTCTCTGTCTGGATGTTACCTGATCCTCACTGCAATGTTCCCACAACACTACAAAGGACCCTACACTAGACAGGCAGTCGTTGTTTGCATGAAAGATAACACTTGGGAAATGATTGGAACATTTTTTCAATTGGATGCCAGGGATACAGGGAGTGACAGAGGCGGACGTGAGCTTGATATCTCTTTCCGTAATGCATTATCTGACTGGTAGATGTGATGACGGTAAATATGAACAAGAATATGTAAGTTCATAAGATTTAAAAAACTCTTCCATGCACCTACATTACTCCTTTATACTTTCTATCTAATACTGAACATGAAATTATTCATGGGGAATATTTGTACAGGATCGTAATAGTGACCTGTTGTTTGGGTTTGGTCTATGAAAACAAATTAATTTCACTTACCACTTTTGTCTGTTGTTGTAGGTGATGTGGGATCCAAAGGAATGCCGCAGGCTCTGTGCTGCTGATGGGACAGGTGAGGCTTTATGCAGGTGTGCAGGAGAAGGGAGGAGCCTGCTCTCAAAGAAGGAAGGTCAACTGATCACATGGTGTAGTTTCAAAGCAAACATATAAAACAATTTTTTATTTATTTATCATGTTACACTGCCATTAATATATAAAATTCCATGTACTAAACAATTTGTCCTCAAACATTTTACTTATTTATTTTCTCCAAAGATCACATTTTTGTCTCCTATCAAAATACTGATCTTAAAATTAGCTATTGTTATATTGTGTTAAACAGTAAACTAGCATATAAATACATTGTCTGCAGACACTGAAATTCTAAAACTGAAAGAATAATTTGAAGAGAAATCAGGAGTTTTAATTTAACCCTAAAAATGGCATGTTCCCTAACAATTAAAAATGCTGTCTGCTGCCCCATTTATTACAATGAAGCATTCCGTCTTATGTGTCATTTACTATAAATATCTTATCATCAGCAACAGTGCCCCATTGAGTAGCTCTCTAGATGCCTCCTGTCAGCTTTTCACTCGCCCTCCTGCAACCCGAGCCTCCTGCTACCTGTTAGACATGAAATATTTAGCAGACAAAGAAAAGTGGCTACATTAAAGGGGCTTTAAAACCCCAGTGATGTGATGTGTTGTGATGTTTAAGTGTGAAAGAACAGGGTTATTAAGGTTAGTTCTTAACACTTTTGTTGGAAATGTCATGAGTAGAAATCCTTAAAAATAATTTCTCTGTGGTTTCTGTACTTTGCTAACAGAAATAGCTTGGAGCAATTGTGTTGGAAGAAATTCTGTAAGACAAAATGCTTTGACAAGGAAAAACATAAGATAATTATTTCATGGCCTTTTCTCTTCATTTTGAGAGATAAGGTTTCCCAAATCAACAAGGCATAGGGGATGCTGTCTGTTTGCATTGTATTATCATATTCAAATGTGGTTGAGCTGAGAATGTCTGTGACTGTTGCAAATGAGTGTTTTGCATTTTACACACCACTGGCATTGTGCATAGTTTCTCCAATTTCAACTATTTTATTTGATGAAAAGACAGTTTTGCAGTTTTTGCATATAATCAGTGACATATTCCACACATCATTTTGACCTGATAGAAAAGAAAAGACAAAATTAAACTAAACTTTCTGGGAAAGAAAGCTGTATTTTGTGCATACTTTGAGCCAACGCTGGTTTCAGTGGGCTATTTTATCTGTAATGGGGCTCCCTCTAGCGGTACTCAGCGGTAAATACAACTTTGAGGACCCTACAACTTTGACCATTGATCCCAGAAGAGGGCAGCAGCAACCTGCACGCCAGTGTTTTTGTGAGTGTGCAAAGATCTACAAACGAATATTTTTCTGTGACGCTTTTAGAATATATGTTTTGAAGTTTTACGTGTTTTGAATGATAGATCAAATATATTTTAAGGGACCATTCCCAATAAGTCCATAACAACGTCTTTATAACATATCTGACTTTTTATTTTTTATTGTGTGCCGCATATTAACAAATAAATTATAATAAATGCCCACTGACTGTGATATATTTCGTTCAACAGATAAACCTGGCAGCTTTCAGTTTTTTGGTCAATGCTGTAAATTACGTAGGAGTTTCACTGTGGTGCCTTCTAATATTCCTCGTTAATTCAGGCCTATTTTCAAGTTTTTCAGAATGTTTGTTCTTATGATTGTATGCATTTTTATTTGTACCCTCTGTTGCAGTATGGGTTAATTTAGCAGTAAGCCAAGGAGGACCAACAAAATCTAAACACATATTATGTTTAAAAAATTAATTTAGTATTTTTATAACAAACTTTGTGTTTTCTTCTAATAAGAAAAATACTGTAAAAATCTAAATTGCTTATTGCTACCACTGAAACATGTCAGGTAAATAAGCAGCTTACCTTCTTACACTATTAGAGTTATTAGAAGAAAACACAAAGTTCATACAGTGTCACTAGGGCCAGCCTCTATAAACTATTACAACAAATTCAGTGTAAGTGCTGTAATCTTTTTCTGTCCCACTACAGCCTAATGCTAAAGTTGATACCAAACCCTAACTCAAATGAGTAAATACTAACTAAATTCTTGAAAGAGCTACCTTAAATGTGGTGTAGGCCTATCTGAGTTTGCTTTTCAACAACAACAACATCTGTAAAATGATCTGTACGTTATCTTTCATGTCTGTGTTTTTGTTACACTAAGCAATGTGCAGTGGCAGTTCAGGAACAGTTCTGAGTTCCATTTCTCTAAAATGTGCCATATGTATATTGAATCCTGAGATCTCTCAAAATGTAAAATAAACAGAAGAAAGTAAGAGTCTTGCGAGACGCCACAGTATCACATGAGATAGAATCAAAGAAAAGCTTCATCAGACTTCTGCTTTACTTTCACTTTCATTCAGGTTCAGTCAGGGTTTGGTCGTTACATAAATAAACAGGTGATTAGACGGGCAGGACGTCAGGATACTGCTCATGACCCCACTTGACCTTTCACGACCCCTGTCACAAGCGATCATGTGACCTGGATAGGGAGCATACACAATCAACATCAAATCTTTAAAATCAAATCTTTAACCAATAACAACAACATGCAAGTGTAAAAATACTATAATAATGTTAGCAATTTAATTTTAAATTAAAACTAATGCAAAGAAACTGCATTCTGTTTGTAATTATCCATAAAACACAATCTAAAAATGTGTTTTCTTAAAAGTATTTTAATATACAAACAATAAGCATCAATTATAAATAAATAAAAATATCCAGCACTGGACAGTTACATTTTGATGACACAGCCAAACAATAAAAAACATTTGTGTTTCTCACTAAAAATAAGTGCTTAGTGATGCTATTGTGCTTTTTGGGCTTACTTGTGACTTGACAAATCCTTCACCTCTGAACCAAACTTCCTGCTGTCGCTAGTTTTACACATTTATATTCCTTTCTTTGTAAATAGACAGTTTTTTGGCGCCAAAACTCATTGCATAAATTGCTTTCACATTTGTCCACAGAAATAAAATTGCCTGAATTTTTACATCTTTGATCTGTTTCATAATTTAGAAAAAAAAAAGTTTAGAAAATTTTGACAAATTGTGAGTTCAAAGGCCTCACACTGTGCCACATCCTCGGCGCTGTGAGCATGACTGACGCCTCTCAATAGTCAATAGTTGGTGCAGAAGTGATTGCTTCCTGCTTCAGTGGAGCGGCTGCTGTTATAGTTGGCTGGAGACAGACCCAGGCACATCTGACCACAGACACATGAGCAGAGCAGGTCGGCCTTGCGCTGTCTGTGTGTGACATTCACTCCCCTCAGTTTGCTTTGGAAATGAAGTGGTCAGAAATATTATTATAAGGAGCAGGCATGTTTTTACCTGTTATAGCCAATTCATTTTCATGTTTTATATTACTTGGAAAAAGCAACAGTGTGTCAGTTGAACTTTCTGCTTAGTTTTGCAGTACATTTGTTGTGAAGTGGTGGCTTAAATTTGTGGTTTCCAAATATTAGGTGGCCCCAAATACGGGTCATGGGGTTACATTTGGGTCATCTTTATATTCTATAGCTCAAGAATTAAAAAAAATTTCTCCTACTAAGCTCCTACTCAGATAGTTTTGTTAAGCAAAATAAATACATCTGAAATTAAGAAAAAAATATAAACTATAATGAAAGAATGCAAAAATTACTAAGAAAAGGTAAAAACAAACAGAATATTTTTTTAATACATGGATTTATCAGAATCAAATGAAAAACATAATTTGAATGAACAGAACATATTAGCAAATCGCAAAGGCTGCAATTTTTGAAGTGCTATCCACAAACAGCAAAATATCTTGTGTTATCCTGCATAAAAACTGCTAAACCTGTAGTTTGGTTCTGTACAAACATGTTCTAAAATGTGATTCTTGTATTAGTTTGTCAGTTCATATTTCAGTCTTCTTGTCAGTTCTCCTGGACACGAAATGTGAACATAAATTGCAAATCTAATCGCAATCGCAATGGTTGTCAGAAAAAATGCAATTAGATATTTTTCTCAAATCATGCAGCTCTAAAATGAATGTACTTTTTCAACATTCTATCCTCCTCATAATTACTATAATGAACAAGCTAACCAATAACAATAAATCAAACCAACCTACAAACACTGGCACTGTAGAAAATGTTCTCCTAAATTATCTGCTCATTTAATCAATCTCTCAAATATATAACATAATACAAATTAATCATTCATATTTTTGAGAAACAAACCTGTGTCTGAAACATGCTTTTCCAAATGAGCCCCTTCAAGACTGCACAGTACATAGTAGTATCTGAACAGCAATAATGTTACCTTATCTATACTAGATGTTTAATGACCAAGCTCTTTAAAACTACATGACTGCTTTCATTTCTCACGCTGCCAACATCAAAAGTTTACATCAGAGGTGGAATTGTGCACATAAATGCAGCCTCGGGCCTGATTGATGTCATTTGGGGCTCAGTCTGGTGTATGAGAGCCTGACTACAGTACCACCGCTTTCTGATGAGGCGATAGTGATCAGCAGTGGAGAAATTACACACATATATATGAACATATGTGAACGGCTGTAGAGGTCAGGCACCTGCACCGCTCTGCTTCTTAAGCCCTTTCCTTCTGGTGTTCCCGGCCCCGGTGCTGTGTCTGTTGTCTTTGTATGAGGGGAAACACGTCAGGCAGCTTGGCATGTACAGTGCGATTGCTATCACCAGGCTTGGTAATATTTAAGATATAGATCTATAAGCATAGTGAGTGGATGAAAAGTTGAAAGGGAATGTGTGTGTGTGGGGTGTGGGGGTGTGTGTGTGTGTGGGTGTGTGTGGTGTGTGTGTGTGTGTGGGGGGGGGGTGTATAGTCAACCTTGTTTTTCGGGGGGGGGGGTTTGTTGTTTTTTTTTAAGAAATCAGTCCAGGAACATGATTTATTTCAATCCTGTTCCGTAGTGTAAAAATTATGGCAAAATTCTCTGCTACTTATAATCATAGGTTTCAGCTTTCTATTTATAGGCACCAGTTTGAGTTCTTTTTATCATTCAAAAGACAGAATATTTTAAGTGTTAATGGCCATGACAACAGTGATCCTAATTTGATCAATAGAGCATTGTTTTACTGATGTTGTAGATAGAGAGAGGGTAGGGTGGCTGATTTTAAAAACATTATAGTTTAAGTACAGTGCCCTGATGAAGAGATGTTCTTATACATGAAGGACTTAGATCTCTCTTTCAACAGTTTAACAAAATGTAGTAAGCCCACATAAAAAAATAGGATTATTGCTATTCCATCTACACATAGTGTAACACAGTCCTGACAATTCCAATTCCCTCAACACAGTTGTGTTTATACAGACATTAGTGAGTAGCTGCAAACTCCCACTGGCCCAATTTGGCTTGATTTAAATATTTTGTCGCAACTTGTAACCCTTTACAATCAAAATAATGTCAAAATAATGTTGTTATCCTTACTATGCATTAATCTCATCAAAACAAAGGTACAATTTTCTTTCTATTTAACAGTATTATCTTAGCTAATAAAGTAATATTTAGGAACAAGGATTTTTGCTTCCATATATCTAAATCTGGAAATCGTTTTAGAGCATGTTTTTTTCAGTATCATTAATTAGTTGGAATAGTTACATGTTTTTTAGCTTTTTATATATATATATATATATAAAGTTCAAAATGTAATTTGAAAAGACATGGATATTGGGGAAAATCTGCTTTGAGCACCAATTTCTTGTTTGAGTGTCTGCCAGGTCCTTAATACTTGGTATGTTAAATATCAAATCCACTGGGCATTACTGGCTGGATCAGTTCTGGCAGATTACTTGGAGCCAAAATCAAAGCTTGACAAATAGTGATGAAAAAGTCCACCCTCTGGAAAGGAAGTATTTATTGTTTCCAAACTTAGTCCAGAAGTGCAAACTCTGCTTCTCCTTAAGCAGACACAGCAGACAATAATGATAGATGTGTGTTATCCACTAATGTGATCATTGTATGTTTGTTTTGGGGGAAGAGATCTCAAAATCCGATGTTGCTCAGCTTTTCTTCATTTGGTCCCATCAGCAGCTGGCAGCACTCTTGTTTTTCCGTTGTTGCTGAAAGCAGCTCTTCCATATTCATATGCCACGGACTGGAGTCGATACTGCAGTGTGTTTGAGTGAGGTCCCGGGATGGCTCCCATAATCAGGCTAATCCTCACAATATGACACAAGTCATACAAGCGAGGTTAGAGCATTCATCTGTCTGCTTGTCCAAATGGCAGCATAAATTACTGCATTTTAAGATTTAGAGTCATCTTTATTATTACTATTATACAAAAAATACCATCAAAAACCATACTACAGACTTTATTGAATAGTTGTCCATTAGTGAAGATGGTAGACTTAACTGTAGAAAAAATGCATAACAAAGTGCATAACAGCTTTTCTATATATTTTTTGAGGGATGACTAAGAATAAGAGTCAACATGAATGAATATTACCTGGGACACTTGTACTTGAGCTGAAACATGATTCCCTGTTGCTTATTTTTATCCTTCCTTATGAATTACTGTTCCTGGCGTTGACTTTTTTTTTATTTTTTTTATTGTGCATTTAAGTAAATGTAGTTGTGCCAGTTGTTCCAAAATGTACTTGATTAAGTAATTAACCTGAAATACCAAATTTGTCTAATGACCTAAAAATAATCTTGGACAATGCTGTGTTTAATATGGCAATTAATGAAAAATCTGTGATCAACTAGTATTAGTGCCAATTAACACACAATAGTAAAATAAAGGTCACTATTGCGTCCAGCAACTTTAATGAACATGGAAATTACAACTCTATGCTGAATGACATGTGTTGTCACTTCCCCTTTAATATGACATAGTAGTAATTAGACTACCTGTACTGCTGATGGTGTAGCAGTGAAAGGACCAGTACTGATATGGCTTGTACTACTGTCACTATGTGTCTAAGCTTAGATATACATGACACATTTAAGCGCTTCTTGCCACAAGTAAGTTGTTGATCAATATGCCCAGCGGGAGCGATGAATATGCACGAGGCGTCCGCCGCACAGGCCCGGTAATTGCCGGTCGTCAGGGGTGGCAGGCGTGTAATTTGCATCTCGGGGATCCTGCAATCAGCCATCTATTCATTAGTGCGCCAGCCGCTTCATCTGCTGGCCACTCAGAGCTGCCAATCTCCCCTCGGCAGCCAAAGCATTCGAAGAAAAAACAGAATGGAAAAGTTTCAATTACAAGCCATGCTGGCGGGTAGTGGTGTAACAAGTCTTCCACCCTATATTTAGGTGGCTTTATGCAGGTGATTGACTGTTAGCTCTTTGTGAAAGGGGTGAGAAAAAAGCTCAATGAAACGTCCATAATCTCATGTATTTTCAATCACCTTTATCCCGAGGGGCCGCGGTGGTGAGCGCAGCAGGGACGAGGACAGACTGCTACATCTTCGGTTGTCTCAAGTGGGACTTAAAGACTTGCTTTGATAGCCGAGGGGAGATTTAAAAAAAAAAAAGTGCATTATGGCTTTAAGTGAACAAATCTTCTACTCAAGCCGATTGTCTCATGGCAATTACCCACACGGTGTTTAAGGGCAGAATTTAGGGTAACGTGAGAGAGCGACAATCACTGAGCAACAATGATGCACTGATTTTGGTATTTACACAATTAAATAACATCTATAAAATACTCTGAAAAAAATCTGAACAAAATCTGCCTCAATTTTAAATACTGCATCCTGTCTTCACTGTCCTCTCTGCTTTATTGTTTTGGATGCACATGCCATCCACTTCACATGTTACACTTAGGTGTGTGTGCACGTGTGTGTGGGGGGGCGTCTGCGTGTGTGTGTGCGTGTGTGCGCGTCGGTGTGTTGGGGTGTGTGCGTGTGTGTGTGTGTGTGTGTGGGGGGGGGGGGGGGGGGGGGGTGTAAGTGTGTGTATGTGTAAGTGCTAGCACAGGAAGGGAGTTCCAGCAGCAGCAGAAGTCTCAGGAGAGAGAACACGTGTGCTGGCTTCAGAGCTGTGAATCTTCTATTGTTCTACAGTGACACAGTTGCTATTTCCTTCATCATAAATCCACCGCTCACTCTCACACACAAAAAATGAAGAGAAAAACAGCTAGATGTAGCTCAAATAACATGCACGCCATGTAAATATATCATCAATTACTCAGCAGTTGTCAATAAAATAAGATGATATTATTTTGGTTTGCACCTAAATGTGTCCAAATGCCTGTGCGTCAGTACAGAGCCTAAACAATGTACTCAGTTCAAGCAATAAATAAATGGATACATGCACATGCATGATTTAATGTTTGTTTTATGTTTTGGTAAGACAGGCAGTAATTGGATCTCCTTTGTGGGGTAATGCATCCCATTGCCTTTATATTCTGGGAGATAAAGAATCCAGAAAATACTTTTTTAGAAGATCTGGCAAATACCTGACCTGATGTTGGGCCTGATTCTCCAGTTCATGACATTGAGTGCTCCATTAACTGATTTGAAAAATGTAACTCCGGCAGACACAGAGGGTCACAGTGGAACATCTACAACTAGAGCAGGAGTGTCAAACACATTTTCACTGAGGGCCACATCAGCAAAATGGCTGCCCTCAAAGAGCCAGATGTAAAATAAATCTTGTTAATTAACTGTTTCTGTATTTATTGCTTATTCAAGTTACAAATATTGCATATGCATTTGCCTAGATGTAAAGATATGGCTGTAACTGCGTATTTCCTGATAAAATGATATTTTAAGACCATCATACCTTTTAACTTACCTTGTCGAGGGCCACATAAAATGATGTGGAGGGCCACATTAGGTCTTGGGTTTGACACATGTGAACTAGAGAGTCAACTTTCTAAAAATAACTAAGCCTACTGTGTTTATTATTTTAGTATTTGTGCAGAGTATAGATTCATAACACTGCTTTGTTAGTAAAGAATAAACAATGAGTCATATACTGAAATGCAATAATCACAAAGTGATGTTATCTCCTTACAGTGTTATGAGAAGAGACTGATACATGCCACAGCGGCAGTATTAAGAAAATGAAAACTGATGTTATTGCTTCAAATAAAGGCCCCTACTGGCTGGGAGCTCAAGGTCACATGTGTATGCACAGTTGATAAATTGTATCTAAACTGTCTTTCTTACCAACTTGAAATGTTAGTTTAAATTAATTGATCAAAAAGTGAAAATGAAAATGAGGCAAAGAGAGGAAACTAAACAAAGTGTGTGTGATGGCTTTATAATGTCCGCTGCTCTGCTACAGTGCTGAGAGCTGATTAAAGCCACCACATCACATGGCTGAGTACATGAGTGTGAGTGATTGATTTATTACTTGTCAGTTCATTGAGAGCTGATAGCTTCCATATTGGTGCAAAGTGAAGATTTGCACACTAAATACAGCAGTGTAACATACACAACACATGTAGGACCACCACAAACACATTTATTTTTTTCTCCATTTGTATCTTACATGCTAATTCCTTTAAATAATAACAGATGATTCAAAATTTGTGTATAAAATAGATTGGAAGAATATTATCTGTATTTATTGCTGGTCTTCATAGTTCATCCTCATATTTTCATTGTGTCTTTAGCAGTGGCATTAATTGAACAACAAATGATTTTAAGTATTATTGCCTGGCATATTTCTGTATGTTAAAGATGAGTAGTGCAATTTGTGGTGACATTTGGCCTTTGAATTGGACATTGCTATAACACAATTTGTACAATGCATGGAACATGTGAACATCTAGCATACACAATACTGCATGTATTATGGATACATAAGTGCTTCTAATTGTGTAATCCACAATTAACATATGACCATTAAGTGTGTCTAAGTAACTCATCCCTGCTATTAACCTGACATTGCCACTTTGCCTCTAGCTGCAGAGGTAACCGGATGAGGCCTGAACATTGCTCCATGATGGGCTCTGAACTTTCTATTTTTATTGCATTGCCGTAATAGCTTCATTCATAATATTACTTTTCACATTCTTTAGACAACTGTAACAACACTATTGATTTGACATAGAACTCTCATACCCTCTGAATACATTCCTAAAATTCACTGTGAATGAATATTTTCCCTGTGCATCCAAATGGCCTTTCTCCCCCTGCACATACCATTCCTCCCGTTTTCCAAATGACTAGAATAACACTATTACCCTCGCCATCATTGTGTCAAAACCCTTTTCAGTGTCAGTATGTCTCACCAGCATGGACTACCTGACCTGCAGCTGTCAAAATCTTTTTAAAAAACAGCAAAGAAACATGAGGCAGTTATGAAAAGATTGAAAGCTAAGGTGGATTCCATGGAAGTTGAGAATTCACGTCTCCCCCTTTTCCCCTTGTAGAACAACAATGTACTTTTCTTTATCTGGCTTCAGAGGTGTGAGCGCTACACTAGCACCGTCGCGGCTCTGTAGACATGAAAAGACTGAACAAACCTTGGTTGGTCTGGTCTGGTGGGTAGAGAGGGAGTGGGGTGTTTGGTAGTGACTCACAGTCCGACTAGACACGCACCTGTCAGGGAGGCTCGTGCTCTAAGTGTGCATGTGAACACGGAGGTAGCAGAAAGGCAGTCAGTCAAGTGTGCGGTATGTGTAGCGCAGCTCGGTGGGTGGCTCTGAGCAGGGATCACTGGATGTGACAGCACCTATTTGACTAATCCAAAACAACAGCTGGAAAAGGTAGATGTGAAGATGCGAAGGCGGGGTGCAAGAGGTAAGCTGTAGGTAGGGAAGAAAAAGAAGCAACTATAAGGAATATGACTTTCAAAGACTATTAAAGGGCCCATATTAGGCTATTTTCTGAACTCTGTTATAACGGCGGAGTTTTATTTCATTCACATATGTTTAACACACAAACCCTGCATATTTGGGCTTAGTTCTTCTCTTAAAACTGGAAACTCTCTTTCACCTTCTGCCTTGTGATGTCATTTGGTAATACATGAAGTGGCGCTCCACTATGTTTTTAAACTCCATACACCTTCACTTGAATCATGTGATTAATTTCAGCCCTGGAATTATCATTATCAATTTCAACCCTCTTTACTGAACAAAAGGTAAAATGTAGCTTTTGACTTGAAAAGTACCACTTCATGACAGCACAAACTGAAACTGAACATTTTAAGCTTTGGAGATGTAGAGAGACTAATAATAAAGGACTACTTGAACGTGTGAGAGTAAAACAAAACACAGTTCCAGTTATGTTTTTGAAGAGGTAACAACATTATAACATGCCTTAAAGCTCACAAGAATCCATCATGTGTAATATAGGACTTTTACCACCCTATAATTGGGATGCGTAATATGGAAAAAGTAATAATACTAATAATTAATTTTTTTTTTTTTTTAATCACAATTGATTTTATTTTATTTTGCCTTTTAAAAACCTTTCAGTAATCATTTCCTGATCATTATCAATATAGAATTTTGAATCTATAGCATTTAAAACAAAAATAGATGTTTTTTACTGACAGAGGATTGGCTATGGACCTCTCAAGGCATACTAATGATTAGAAATGACTGAATTGTGATTTTGATTGTAGTGATACATTTATTGATCAATCTAGCAATACTGTTGTGACCATACTTTGGTGTTTTCTAGAAAGGATCCAGTTCGCCTCTACTTTCCCAAAATTATGTGTACGTGCCTTGTCATTTGAAGCCACTGGGGCAATTACGTGTATGCTCCCTTCCGCAGATCTTATTAGTCTGTACGGACTAGCCTGCATGATTTAACTCCACCATAAGGATCAGACACAGGGAGAACATGTAGCATTGTGACAGACAGATGAGAGTAGAGTTGTTGGGATGTATATTATCAGGCTCCATACAAAGAGTTGTTTCAGCACCCATTGTGCGGCAGGTGAGAATGATTATGCACAAGTTCACTGTCCTGCGCACACTAACCTTCAGTTCACATCTGGTTAAGTTTTGCAGAGGGAAGCTGCATTGGGGTGGTCTATGCTCCTCTAACACGTCTGTCCTGTTAACACAACGGGCTATGGCGAGGCCAGTACCCTGCAGGCTGCACATTAGCATGTTAACTTGGCCCTCACCTTGCTCCGCGCTGAGCCAGACAACACAGGGACCAACCAGATACAATCTGCTACCATTGCAGCAACAAATGAGTTAAATCTGTCAATTTGTCTATCTAGTCAGTCTGCAAACTAAATTCTTCAAAACATGTCTATGAAGAAATCTGTGTAGCGTTTATGCATTTACACCATCAATCTCACATACACCCAAATACATACAGTGTCTGGATACCAATTGGTGGCACACTCATCTGCACCTGCTGAGACTGTTTGCTGGCATGTTCTAAGATACGCTCCATTTACTCATGCTAATAATAATGTTTAGTAACTGTGTTTGCTCCTATACTGCTCCTAGAGGTGGGCAATAAGGCTTTATTGTTTGAACAATGACTAAAATAAAATAAAAAATTAATAAAAAAAAACAATTAATTATTATTTTTTTCATAAAAGGGAGAAACACATGCATAAAGTGATATTTTTGCATATGTATAGTTAGTCTTACAGTCCTCCCATTTATCTAACATTGACAACTAATTAACTTCAAACTAATATCCTTCAACTGTTACATTCAAAGACAAGTTTTAGCTAGTTTATCTTGCATTGCCAAAATACACAATTACCATTATTGGGATACTCTCAGAAATATAGATATATTAGTTTGCCAGTATCACTCATCCCCATATTCACTCAGCCTATAGAGGGTGCATTTCTTCATATAGGGTGAGCACAGACTCTTCTCCAGCAGTAGCTCTTGTAGTGTTCGTGTGTTCTGGGTAACCCTGTGGACTTAAACTTGGCTATAAAGTCCAGTCTTGTGGTTCAGACCAGACATGCAGACATCTGGCTTGTCTCATCTCAGTACATCAGCCCCATGGTCCAAACCCAGAGTCCAGCTCGGGCATCTGCTGCAGCTTCACTGGCTGAATCTTATCCATGTTTGGTCATAAATACGGTTTGGGGTGAGAAGACATGAATGAAAGGCAATGAGAACAGACACAAGATGGACTGATGCAGCAGGCAACTCAAGCCAATTCACTATGACCCATGTTAGTGTGTTTAGCACTTTGTTATTCTAATCGAGAAAAAAGCTGGCCGGACAAAGCCGGTCATAGGACATGTTTAAAGGTCAAGTTAAATGTACTTTTGAGCATTTGCCCTTGCATACCACTGTTCATAAAATAGTTTTAGTATTTTAAGTGGAACTTAAACTTAAATAGAATTTAGTTACACTACTCTGGGTCAGCAAAACAACACCCTATACATTTCTACAATAGTCTTAAAAAAAGTACAATCTGACAAATTTAGATTGCAATTGCCCAGTATTTTGTTGTTGTAAGTTACATTCTCAAACCAATCCGTCTGTGAGTTGGGACATCCCATGTCTAAATTAGCTCTGCTAATTGGCGCTCCATTGGAGTACATCACAGAGGTCTAGCCCCAGTCAGGTTTTTAAAGTCACTTTGGAAACACAGAGTGCGGTCTGATTGGTTCTTTGTTCCTCAGTAACCTATACTAAGTGTGTGTAGGTGCAGGGCATCTCTGCTATAAGCAGCAACAGATGCTCCACTGACCTCATAGGCTTCCTGGAAACACAAATTTGTCAGAACCTAAATGTAACATATCAGTGACACACAGACGGCACAAATGCATGCACTTAGTTGGGCTATTCAGACTTTTTCTAAGCACACAATACATGAGTATAATACAGTATTTATTTATTCATAATATTCATGCTTTATTTACAGATTCAGATTTTATGCACCTGCAGTATACCAGGTGTAATAGCCCAGTTAGGTAGAGTAGAAGTACTCTCACTGTTGTTTAGATATTGCTTTGCGTTAGTGTGACACAGACATATCTGTGACAGTTGTTTCATATTATTCTAGTTGGAAATTGTCACCTATATATATATATATATATATATATATATATATATATATATATATATATATATATATATATATATATATATATATATATATATATATATATATATATATATATATATATATATATATATATATATATATATATATATATATATATATATATATATATATATATATATATATATATAAAATATCTTTTCTGTGCTGTGCTGTGTTAGTTTGTTTAGGGATGATGATGATCTATGATCTATGATAAGTACAGCTGATTATAAGTCATTGAAAGCCACAGAATCACCTATTTGTCTTATCCTTCTCTTTCTTTTCTTTCTTCCGGCACAGGAAATAATCACACCATCATAGGGACAGCCAAGCTGCCTGAGCACATGATATCACCTCTTTAGGAAAACAAGAGGAAACGCGTGCCAGTTGTTCTCACATGTGATCAATTATTTCACTGAGAAGTCGTGTCGGGGCGAAGTTTCAGCCATTAGTCCTTTAGAGCAGGGATCATAGTGAGGCTAATAGTGACTAAACACTGAATAAACATATTTGGCTAATAGGTCGTTCGTGCATGGAGTAGCTCACTGACTATCAGCTTGTTACGCTGGAAGAAAAAAAAAAATTTGCTCACAGCAGTTCACACATGCAGTTCATAATGTGAAATAAAGGTCACGTCACCAGTGTCAAATGATTACAATGTCTAAAGTTTATCAATTTGAGACAAAATAAATGCTACAATTAGAAGCTGTGGTTGTAGAAATAGTTATGTGTGACACAACAAGCTTTTACTTTCAGCCAAAACGTGGTCACTAGTTTACTCAATTTTCTTTCCCAATCACACGCATTGCTTAGGTTTGACAGCTGTGGAAACATCTACATTAGCACAGTCTGTAAGAATAGTTTGAGGCAGTAGTCTAAAGCATATGCACATTCTCCAGCTCCATATAAAGCATTCAGAACCTGGAACACCTGCCCAGGAAGGCTCTTCTGGATGTGGAGCAACAGCTATACTCTGGGCTTGTCACAAAGGAGAGCTGAGCCACCAAGCACCCATGAACAAAAATATATTTTCTGTTTAACAATAAATCAGTCTGTCTTTTGCATCTAGATATGACTTCCTCACCCAGAGTGCTCATAGTGTGAATTTACACATTGAATGAAAGTAAAAACACCTCTCTTGTTGTTGCTAGTTCTCAGTGTTTACTCTACAGCCGTGCAGCAGGCCCCGTGAGCACAGAGGCTGGACTTGTTCTCAGGGAATAGTCCTGTCCCTACAGAGCTGATATCAGAATGGGTTAAAGCATGGATAGTCTGATAGTTCCCAGTGAGTGGAGAGCAGAGCCAAGCATTTCCAGATCGCTGTGGCAGTGCACTGTAAACAAGCAGTAGACAGAGCCACTTCCACACAGTAGTCTCCATGGACTCCACTGCCACACAGTAGTCTCCGTGGATTCCACTGGAGCAGGGCTTCCTAAAAACTAAGTGGAGGTGGAAAAGCCATCCGTGTCTTATTGCTTGGAAAAATATTTTGTCAAAATGTTTAACATGGTCATTGAAGGTGAAGAAATTTGAACCTATGCCATAATTTGGTTACTTGGTCATTGGGCCATTTTCCAAGTCATTACTGTTACTGTATACAATTTTATTATTATAATGAAGACTTTCCATCGGAGTAAACTATGTACTGCTCCATGTCTATATTTCTATAATAAATGGTTGTAGCTTCTGTCAGGAGAAAGAAACACATGTGGATTTTCTGCTTCAATTTAAAATCCCATTCTATTATGACACCAGTATGCAACTGAAAGCTAGCTTTACATTGAGTTTGATTGTATATGCAGTTAACAGTAGTCTTGTCTATGTTCAGATATGAGTTGGACGTATGGCCTCTATGTACACATTGTTTTTGATACTTACACTTGCTCTAGTTCTGAACCACATCCAAGTGTCCCTGTGATTGTGTACTGTGTCTGAGCTTGACATAAAACGACACAAGTTCCAGTCCACATGTCTGCTCTTTGGAGGCTGTGCCTGAATAAGCGCTGGAACTTTCCAGCATTTCTTTTTGGTCCTATTTATTTTTTGTCTGTGTTGTTTTCTCAGTATTGCAATGCATCACTTGACATTACCCAAGCAAGTTTGAGCTGCAGCGCATCAGCTGAAAGCAATTTGGTCCGGAGTGCAGCTGCCAGGCGGATAAGACTTTCCTTCTTTCGTTTACTTTGAAATGTTCCTTTTTTTTTCAACATCCAAAATACACAAGGCAGCCAAATTGCTGACATGTGTGAGAGGGGCAGCAGGACTCCTGCATTCTTTCATGCCCCACTATGCAAAACTCCACATTGTTTATTTAAAGAACACTGAACACTTTAGCACTATTAAGAAACATGTCATATAGTAAACTAAAGGTTTCCTCTCAGGAAAAATCCCTGTCAGTTTATTTTACTCCTGCAAAAAGTTATTTTAGTTTGGACTCACAAACTGACTGCATGCACAACTAAACAACTGTGTTCAGGCACTAACAGGCTAACCAAACCTGGAAGTGTTGAGATTATTTATGTTGAGAGGTGGGAATGGACACAAAGGAGAGCTGGTCTGTCTATGTCACACTCACATTGACCGAACTAGCTCAATAAACTTTGACTTATTGATTTGTCCAGTATTTACTGGTGAAAACAACAATTGTGGGATGACTTCCTAATGGTGTCAAAGAGATACTATTCTACATTGGCTTTGTGTAGCAGCTCATTTTCATTTTGTGGTCAAAAGGACAATAACTGAATTGTAACAGTCAACAAAGAACAGTGGTTTTGGTGGTAGAGAAAGTGCTGGCTCTGCTTTGGAAGTATCTACAGATCTCTCTTTGTGTCATCATAAGCTCCAGCCTCTTACTCTGTGGCCGGGGAAACTGGAGGTGACATGTGAGCAGTGCAGGCTGATGACCCGAGTGGAAAAAGCCCATCACTGCTCAGTGGGATCTGCTCCCAGAGACAGACACAGGGACATCCAGCCAGGGCGCGTCTTGGTCATCAGATCAGGCTGATGGAGTTGTGAGGAACAGATTGAGACTCAAGGGCCTACAGTGAGTGATAGCCCACCAGGACTTCAGAGTAACCCGGCACGCTGAAGACTAACCCACCTTGACATGCGTAGGAAACTCAAAACGCTGCTAGCCCGCTGTGAGATAGAAGCCACCCAGAGCAGCCCACCACAGCGTGTACCCCATAGCCCTGCGTCCTTTTTAACTATCTCTGTTTACATGAACGCATGACAGAGGAATGCTCCAGTATACCTATGGAAACCGCAAACACAACAGCTTCATATGGCCATATCACAATACCATTCACAGTCACCCTGCTGACTAGAGTTCACTATGTCTGTGGAAATGTGCTCACTACTGTTATAACAATAGGGATTATGTTGTCAGAATGTCAGAAAACTACATTAAAATTGGATAAAAACAAGTGACGCAGATGACTTTGAGTCACTTTGAGAACTTAATTGTTAATAAGTAATCGTCAACTTTATGTGTCTTTGTCTCAAAAAATCGCAATCTACTGTCTGTGGTATGGCAGAATTACCATAAGGTAATGGAATCAGTGTTAAAATCATAAACAACTAAAGTTGTTTAAAAAAATGGGTAAACAGTTGTACTTGCTGTCTGAGGTTTTAGGACTAATTTGTTACGTATTGAACTGCTGTCAGATCTACCAGAATACAAGAGCTGATGTAAAGGTAGATGCTGTAGCTGCCCAGTAGTACCCTGTAGAAAGATGGTGGGTTGTTGGCATGCAGAGGAAGCGGTCTGAGGTGAAGTTGTAAATAGCCATGGGACAGAGGGATGCAGAAGTGGAGCCATCAACCAGAAGTGACGAAGGTCTGGGACTGAGCCAAAACAAACAGCGGCTGGTCACAAAAAACTTAACCACACACACACTCCTGGCCACTGTGTAGCTCTGGTTGTGTAGCGGTAAGCACTAAGCATGACATTGCAAATACAAAAATTATTTATGTTGCGTTAATGTTGGCAGTTGTCTGTTTGTACATGTTTTTGGTGTGCATGTTTGTATGTGAGTAGGTTTACCTGTCCATGGTCCACATGAACGTGCTCTGAAGCAGGAGCTTTCCTGCTCTGTCATGTCCCACAGTTTCAGTGAGAGCTAACGTTCACTGTGTGTTGTCTTAGGATGCATTCAGAGGCGTTTGGCAGAGCGGTGCAGTGAAAGACTGTCTGTAGAGCGTGTCCTGAAAGAATGTATAACAGAAGCCGTGGTCATCCCTCTATCACCAAAAACATTTAGGACCTACGTCTGTTTCATTCAATGGTATCTGCCTTGTCTGTCATTGGATAAATTGATTCATGGTGCTTATTAAGAAAAAACTAAATGCAAAACATTATGGTATTTCTTGCCAATAATGGCATAATAAGGTTGCTTGGGATCCTGAATACACACTTACCCATTACTTTTACTTTACCCTCTATATAAAAATACAGAGATATATCATTCTGGACTTGCCAGGCAAATAATAATGTGCAAACCAAGTACACCTTTTGTTGATATTTATTTGGACACTTTGCAGTCTTTCTGAATGTAAGGGTGTGGTAGCCTGGATAGCTAAATTGGTAGAGCTTTTAATCTGACGGTTCAGGGTTTAGGTACCTGTTCAGGCATAGCCCACTATTTTGAGTAAATAAATGCTTGAAAACACAGTATTAATATTGCACTTCCATTAAATAAAAACATTTGCAATTTTGGATTGAAAATTGATACTTCTTTAATCATATTTTGTGGCCAAATCCCTAAATTTGAAATGGGCACAATAATGGAGGATTATAGTTACATAAACTTGAATTTAAATACAAATATTGTAACATGACAAATATTGTTATTGTAACTTGTGTCTTTTAACTCTTGATGTATATGAGTGGTGGATGCAGATGTAATAGTGGTACTTTTAGCTTAGGAGTCTGTCTTTTCTGCGTAACATAACCTGCATGGCAGTTCAAAGCCCTGAGCCAATAGCAGTGACAAGACATGAAAGCTACACTTGATGTGTTCTGTCTAAAGATCAGACACAAATGGCAAAGGAGTACCAACATAAACAAATCAAACACACCTCTATGTTAATGTTTGTCATATCAAGTGCACCCTCATATAAGGGCCTCTTAGCAGCACAGATACAGCTGATGTCCTCTGAAAGCAAAGTGTTACATGTGGATTTCCCTTCTCAATAAGAATCAGTACTTTTTTCTGCATACCATCAAGCAAATTGGAAGATTTATTAATTACGCCCATACATGAAAGATTACGTTTTGGTTGATCAGAGGCATGGACATACATTTTGAAAGGTTTTTAGTGCTCATTACTTTAAAATTAGTGTTATGATGTTGGACCTGACCTGAACAATGTGATTATTGACAGTGGTTTGTTATGAACAAGTGCAGTTGTTTAGTGCACTGGGCTCCTGGGCAGCCTGCCGCTTTGTGAAAGCCCTGTATTGTATTTCTTTCCTGTGCCAGAGCACGTTTCCTGCAGTGCAGCCGTGTCAAACAGCGATGACCCTCAGCTTCCTGCAAGTCGCATGGAGACAGGCTTGCCACGAGCCAGAGGCCTCAGAATCACTTTCAATGCTTAATTCAAGGGAATCATTTGAGAGAATTTTACTTTTTTCTTCCTGCACTCACCTCTAGTCCTGGGTCGTTTTTGTCTGAGTGAGCAGGTAACACAGGCGTTTCCTGTGCATGCTCTAGGTCCAGGCCGCACCTTGAGGGGGGCAGACAGGGAATTTCTACATCTATTGGCAGTGACGCCCAACAGAAACATTAAGACGTGCACACTCATGTCCACAAGCTTCGTAACATGCGTGGCTGCGTATGGCAGCTAATTGTGACTCCCCTGTTTAATGGGCTACCACAGAAATGAGAAGAGACATGGGAATGATGTTGCCAGGACATAAACAGGCATTCTATCAAAGTTAAATCTAGGGAAAGCAAAAAACAAATAAAAGTGTATTTATTTTGCAACCAATGAATTCAGTCAAAGTGAATGCAAGATATTTTAGGCAGTTTGTCAAATCCAGCGTTGACAGTTATAAAAACAGCCAGGAGCAGCACTTGGAGTTAAGTATGGGAAAACTGTCAAATAAATGTATTTCTTTGAGTCCCAAAGTACTCAGGAACATGACTCGGTTTAAAGATAGAAGCTATCTGACATGTGTAAGAGAGCCTAGTTTTTGGACTTGAGATCTTTAATAGTATTTTATGCATTGCCATCTAGTTTGAGCTGCTCCCACTGCTCTGTGAATGTCTGTATGCATTGGCACAAAGAGCCTCCTTCCCAGTGTACTTTAGATACTTTCAGGCCTCTTCCAGGCAAGGTCAAATATGCTTATGTGCAGACACACGTCTACTTGCAGCTATATTCTTTAGTGCACATCACCAGAAAATGAATCCCGTAGTCTTGGCCCAGACAAAGTCAAAGGCAGGATGTCAACTGAAGAACAGGAGGAAGCAGAAGGAACGCTCTTTGGCTGCAGCTAATGACCCTGAACTTTGACCTCTAACCTTAGCCTTCATCCTACCAACAATATATACGCTGACTACACACAGATGTGACGTGTGCCTTTAAATTTGCCAATATGTGGGCAGATTTGGCAAAACTTCAGACAGTAAAAAGAGGAAAAAACATGTACTGTAAATGGGATTAACACAACTCAATACTGCATTTTTATTTTATTTTAAATTAAGTATAAGCCATTGAATTTTATCATTTAATACATACACAGATGCAGACAAGTGTGTATTTAAATGGAAATTGTTGCCAGAAATTCACATTTTCCTTTTAAATAGTCACAGGGTTGAAGATCCATCCAAAAACGCAGCAATGTGTTTTACAAATAATTAAAATATATTTGGACAGAGCCCATAGTACTGTATTTTCTGATGCCGCTTCACCAGGTCCAGAAGAATAACCTGCTGCCATATTTGGAAGGTTCCAGTTTACCCTCAATGGCAGGGTTGGGCTCAGGACGTGGCCTTGAATGGTAGGGATTCTCAGGGAGGGGTCGGGTGGTTGCCACTTTTGTTACCTACGTAAACACAACAGTTCAAATTGACTTAATGCTAATCTAAAATTCCTACCATCTAGCACAATGTACAGTTTAATGACAAAATATGATAGAGAAAACATGCAAATACAAATACAAATACAAATACAATGAAAGACTCACCTTAGACAGGTCTCCCAGTTCAGGCCTCTTCCATCCCAATTTGTCGAGGACACAGTTGTCAAATGCCTCTTGTTGTTTACGACAATAACGCAGCTCAGACAGATTGGTGTAGTCCAGACAAGTCCAGTACTCTGTGAAGGACTCAGCACAGTTCCCCTTAATTTGCCTGTGTTTCAAAATAAGAATAAGATTATAAAATACTGAATGAAAAACATAGTGCAGATAAATCATGATATAAAATACACAAAAAATATACACAGAAGATAATTATATTTAAATCAGTAAGTTAAACATTTGTTACTTAAGTTAATTTGTATTGTACAAAATATAGACTTTAAAAACAGACACCATTTTACCTGAGCCAACTGGTCATACAAGTGTTTACACCTCTGAATAGTTCCTTATATTTTATCCTTCCGTAAATATTTCCATGTAGCTATTTTAAAATCATAATGGGATCAGAGTTCAAATATGGGCACTTTTAAATTTCATACAACCATATTGGATACCATTATTATGAAAGCTCATTTAGCAGCATTAGACATTCAAATACCATTGACCCAAACTCTTGACCAAAACACAAACATCTGGCAGAAATACTCATAATGATATGCATCACTTATGAGAGTTACCTTTAGTCAAATGTTCCAACAGACAAAAAAATGATAGTAAAGAAACTTTACCTAATAAGTAATTAATTAATTAGATTAATGACTACCATGAAAATGAGGGTCTTTTCATTAGTTAATAAATCTATCTTGTGCAAGGAGTTGACAGACTACTGTAGTGTGACTGGTGAAATTGGGCAGTCACTCAGTGGATAATAAAAACTGATCAATTCAACTGATCAGTGGAAGAGGAAAAGTAGTAGCGGTTTGTAGTTATATTTGAGGATAGAGCCTTCTGCATCAGAAAAGCACTGAGTCACAACATAATCTTTCAGAATTGTCAGATTTGTCCCAGTGTTTGAGTCAGTGTAGCCATAGTGCCTCCCTGATTACATGAAAACCATCATATCCCTGTAACTTACCTGAAGAAGTTTAGAGCACACTCGTTGACTCTTCTTCCTTCTTCCAGACATTTTCTTGGGTCCTTCTCTTCCCAGCGGCAGAGCATAAATTCCTTGTTGGGTTTATCACACTGGGAGCCATAATGGTGAGCAGCAGCCTTTAGCACTGCAGATGAAACATTGATCTGTAAAAATAAAATAAAATTGCTTTGAATAAACTTAGTCCCAATTCTTCCATTTAAAATGAAGTCTCAATTTAAATCAGTCTCAAGTCATCAAAATTGTGACTCAAGTCTGATTTTCAAGTAGAAAACTCTGTTGTATAAAAAAACTCATTTAACATGTCCTATTTATTCATTTATTTTGAATTATGAATTGAAATTATTATGAAAATCATTTGGGTGACTGGGTACAATAAATAGGTCATGTTATCCTATTCAAAGTTAGCAAAACAAAAATACAGTCAGTGGTAAAGATACAAATACCAGACGAATGTTAAAACAATACTGGGATACAGTCCCTCTAATACATTAATACAATACATACACTCGATACCTGATATAGGTATGTTTTTCTCAGGGACATAGAGAGGGTGTCTTTATTTACAATAAAAACGCTTCTGACAACTAACTACTGACTACAACGTTTGGACCGGAAAACATAATAATTGAGCCAAACATGATTATTAAAAAAATAAATAAAAAATATGTACATTGGTTTCAACTATAAGCTTCAACATGTAAGATAGCATGCAAGCATTAGCAAGCTAGTTGGCTAATCCTTCCCACAAAGATTCGATTTAACTCACTTCATCCACATTTATCTCCTGTAGAGTCGGGACATCCAACGTAGGCATGGTTGCCCCTTGTTGCAGTAAAATAATCCAGAAACTCAAATTCTATGTTTAAATACCATTCGGTGTCCTCGCTTGACTGCAGGACAAGAGCCGAGACCGTGGAAGGTCAGTTTACTGCGCCTGTCTGTGAGCTCTGAGTCGCATTCTGATGACGAAATAAATGGCGACTTGAGAGCAAAAATGAAACGAATCTCTTAAAACATTAAAATTGCTTTGGTGTTCCTGTAGATATTCGCTTAAGATCTACTCAGGCCCCCATATTTACATTTCCAAAGCATTCATGTTGTCAAGTAGCTTACAGACTCCCACCCTATCTTGCTCCAGTTTTCCCGTTGTCATGGAGACACCACATAACAGCTCTCCCAAGTTGCCAGAAGCACTGTGCTCTAATATCTCGAAAGGAACAAATTAATGGAGTTCATTGGGAGCAGCTATGAAGGGGAACAGAAATATGGAAGGTAAAATATGTTTTTGTCATTTCAATCTTGGCTCGTTTTATGTTAACTTTCCCAGGCCATCTAAATAGGCTTGATGTGTTTTTGTAAGTCAATGAAATTAGTCATCATGATCATAGGTTCATAACTAAGTGTGCCTTCTTGTTTATTGTCTGTGATTTTAGTCTCTAACGCAGGTTGGATTTACTTAGTAATCTTTCTTTCAGAATGGATGGAAAAGGGAGGTATACTTTTCCAAATGAGACCCAGTATGTGGGCGAGATGAAAAATGGGATGTTTCATGGTAAGGGCATGTTGTACTTTTCAAATGGAAGTAAATATGAAGCCACTTGGGAAAACGGCATATCTAAACAGGTGAGTAATCCAGCATGTGTGTCCCCTGCATGGATGTCACAATGTATGTCTCCACATGTACGACTGTGTGTTTCACATTGGTCATAGCTTTCCTTACATCTGGTACTTTTTTACCAATTATCCACCAATATTGTTGTGGTTATTAGATATAGCTCCTTTGTGTGCATGAAGATATTGTTCTCACATGTGTACTTGTGGGTCCGATGCAAGCTTTCATGATTTTTTGCCACAACAGCCATCAATTCAATTACTGTCATCTAGGGGTGGTTCATGTGATTTGATGGCAAGCTTGAACCATGACTAACCTTGTCTTAGAATTCTCTGCACCTGCATCAGTGCCCTCTTACAAAGCATGCTTGATTACAAAGACAATTTAGCTCCTGCACTAAATGCTCTTCTACTTTCAAACAATATTTCTGTCACTCAAAGTCTTGTTTAGTGTTTTATAAAATTGTTTAGACAACTAACAGAACATTTAAATTAAACTGTAAGTGTTATTTTCTTGAGTGGTTAATTTGTAGTGATTGAGATTTGTTGTGGCTGTAAAAGTACACTGTATTGTTTGACTGTAACAAGAAACAGATTTTGCTATATTGAAAGACAGTATCTAATGGTTTCTAATCTCTACAAGGGAGTTTTCACGTTTGCTGATGGGCTACTCTATCAGGAGAAAGAGTGGGACTACTGTGATGGTTATGACCGGCGCTTTTACTCTGAAAGGTGTAATGGGCTCAGACCTGCAGGTTGGCTGTCTTGTCATTTAATCTTTCAATTAAAGTACCTTACATTTGTATGTTTGTTTGTCACCACAAATATTCAATAAGGAATGTCTCTGTGTGTAGGAGAATCCCAACTGACTGATCATCATCCTCCACGTGTCATTCCCGATGGCTGTTATGATTGTGGTGATGGATTCTATGACCCCTCCACCAGAGTGGTCACCTCATACACAAGCAGATTCCTGAGGAATGCAGGTTAGAACACAATAACAACACATCCTTTTATTAATACAACAATAATATATAGTGCTATAGATCCATTTAATATCTTCTTGAGATAATAGAATCAGCAGTGTTCTACACAAAACCTTAAATTCACAAATGTACACCACATACATTCTTTCTCTGATTATTATTGGCTCTTTTTCTTAACTTATACCACATCAAATGTCTTATCAGAGAATGTTAGCTTACTTTTCCAAAATAAATGAAAAAGATACAAGAGGAGGAAGAGAGTACACATGTTCATTCCCAATGAACCCTATAAACATTTTTGTCTGGTGAAGATCATATCAGTGATAATTGGGTTCATATTAAATATATGTAGTTTATAAAACGTTAACATAGTGAACACAGTGAACACAGTGCAGCAGAGAGTTGCGTGTCTGTGGAAGGTGAAGGCACATTTGTCAGAGTGGGTGTGACGACAGGATTTATTGCTCTGTGGCTTCCGTCCAGGATGAGAACTTTGTTGCTCTGATGGGACACAAGGTAGAGCCCTCTCCCATACAGTACATCTCTTTTACTCATACTTCCAAAAGACTGAGGAAGGAGCTCCCTAAGTTGCCCTCACAACTGTTGGGGTCAGACAGACAGGAAACCAAGCAAGACAAGCCCACTATCGCTACATGATCTCACTCATATGGACTTACATTGAAAATGATTGAAGTTGCTAAGAAATAGAAACTGTATGACCCAAAGCTCCTTAGTAACAGTTGCTAATGTAAGCAAACAGCTTTTCCTGGCCCAGGGCCAATTTCCAAAACAATCGAATCTGTTGTTAATATTTCCCAAGAGGTTTTGTTTTATTTTTGGTACTGGAGCAATAGTTGTCTTTGAGAAATTAAGTATACATTCTGTCAATGTTTAATGGTATGGTGAAAGACCATGCATTGGCATCTAAACCTTTAAGTATACTTTATTATACTGGATTTTTATGTCATGACATGCATGTTTTACAAAGCAGTTTTTCCTAATAATAAAAAAAGTGCATTTGCATGATTACAAATGAAGCAGATCATGTCAATGTGTGTGATTGAGCATACAGCTATATACAGGCCCTGATTTACTAACATTTCAGTGAGAAAGGTGTATATTTGGGTGTATATTTGTACATACAACAGAGGGGGCGTTTATTATTATTTATGAACCTGTGCGCAGAGCTCCAATGCTGCCGTAAGCACGAGCAGCTTGTGATAAACAAAGTGGATGAAAACCAGTATAATTTGAATGAAATGCCCCAAAATATTCATACTTGAAGTGGCTTCACTCTCGGGATTTACAACATGAATGTATGGAATAGGGTAAAATGCTGCGTTTGTGTGAAGAGGAAATCATAAAGAATTACATAAAAAAGAAGAAATATGTTGTTTTGCCTCACTGTAAGTGCAGTATGTGATATTGCAGAAATACCGTAAATTTCGGATTATAAGCCGCTACTTTTTTTCCACGCTTTGAACCCTGCGGCTTTTACAGCAGTGCGGCTTATATATGGAATTTTACTGGATAACGGACCCTGGGGGGCGCTCTCTAGCTGTAAACGTAAAAGTGAGACAGACGTGGGGAAAGATTCTGCTCTGAAGAATTCACTAGTTTTGATTTTGAACGATCATTTTGCGCATCATGAAATGGATATGATGCAGTTTTTAAGATAAAGAAACAGAAAGGAAACAGAGCAGGGGTCGGCCTTTAACACGCAAAGAGCCATTTGGACCCACTTTCCACATAAAATAAAACACTGGGAGCCGCAAATACTTTTTGACATCTAAAATGAAGATAACACTGTATAATAACAATAATGTAACGGAATAATGTAGGTTTTACTTTCACGGACAAGCCTTCTACACGTGGCAGATAAATATGGCAAAAACAACTTAAGTGCATTAAAAAAATACAACTCACCAAACCGCTGCATCATGCATCGCGCTGATTATGTGATTATGTCTACTCTACTCCGCAGTTTCTTTAAAAAAACAACAACAAAAAAACTCGTAGCGTATCGTTTAATCCCAGGTGCTTATTCTCCATGTGCCAAAGCAGTTTTGAAGGTTTCATTGCCTTATTTGCTTTTCCCGTATGTTACGCAGAGCGGACTCTGTGCGTGAGAGTCACCTGTAGCGACAAACCCAGATTTTAAGTAGGCATTGTCTGTTAAATTTATCTTTCTTTTTCTTGGAGGTCGTAGTCTCTTCTTCTGGCTCCTCAGTTGTCCTTTTCCCCTTTGTTAAAAAGATCTCCAAAGACTTTTGTTTTGGCTCATTTTCACTCGCTTGTGGCTCTACTTTTGTGCGTCGTGTCTGATGTGTTATACGTGATACGTCACCGCGGAGACAAGAGCAGATAATATACTTGCTACTACATCAAATAGATTTCTGTGGCGATTTCCAGCAGGATTTTCATGATACATCTACGGACGAGCTTATTAGTGTGTCATTAGGGACGGGCCAAAGTTGCTCCTGACCCCTGTGCGCACAACGTCTGAAAATCAGGGCTCTTTACGCAGGACTGTGAGCTGTGTATGTGTCAGTTCCCAAGCCACGCAGAGCCGCAGTATAAGGCTGAAAGAGGCGCATACGGCTCCGGAGCCGCGAGTTGCCGACCCCTGAAATAGAGCCACTGCACGTAAGCTCGACATCAATGAATCCAACTTGGTCAATGTAAAAAGACGACAAAAGTTTTCAGAGGAAATAAAAGCAGATTTTCCGTGTTGGTGCAGCTTTATTTTCTAAACCTGCAGATGTGTTCATCCCGTGTTGTTGTCGTGTTGGTGCCAATTTTCAGGCACAGTTTAAAAAAAAGCGTGTCGGTGCAGCGTCTTTCTGTGTAAATGTCTCATGTTACAATATGAAAACCTGCGGCTTTTATTCAGGTGCGGCTTATATATGTACAAAATTGATTTTCTCTTCAAATTTAGCTGGTGCGGCTTATATCAAGGTGCGCTCTGTAGTCCGAAATTTACGGTAATCATTTATAACTAATAAATATTTAATTTTAGCTTAATTTAATAATCTAACTTCCAAATCAATATAATAGTGTGGCCTACATGTAATAAGTGTAAGAAATGTGCTAGAGTTGGACTAGATCCAAACTCAGATGCCTGAACCAGTGGAGAGCAGTTCTGGTTTAGGTCGCTCAGAACAAGCTATCCGGATCCACATTTCAGTCAGGATCTATGCCCCACCTCAGAACCGGGGAGGATAGGACAGCCATCTCTCCCGGACCTATTCCATTGGGCACTGTTCCAGCTTTCCCCTTACGGAACCAGCACACGGAGGACGCTGTCACTCAGAACAAGATCTGACACCCAGACTGGACTCGTGTTAGGGTCCGGATGCTGTCACCTCAGAACCAAGCACACGTGAGGGCAGGACAGAGCAGCTCAGACCCAGTCCACTGCTTCCCCTGTCTGGAACCAGTGCAGCCTGCCTCGCTTTACCCAGAACCCGTGCATGAGGATGGCACTGCAGGAGTGTCGGAGAACCGTATTCCCTGGTCTGTCCAGACCAAAGAGACAGGGCGCTGTCGTGAGTGCTTCTGTGTCTTTACAGCTGTTTATTGCTGCTGCTACCTGAAGGCATGTGCTGCTGCTGTGGGCTGATGTGCAGCGAGTTATATCCAAAGTTATGCTGCTCTTTATGCTTTAATCCATAGCTCGTGTTGATAACTTGGTATGTGTTGTAAAGTATAAAAGGGTAGCCTCAACAATAGTAGCAAAAAGCTTATGATAGCCAAACTGCAATAATTAAACTACATTTTAGCTTAACTGATCCTAAAAATAAACATATTAACGGGCAATACATAACATGCAGTTAAAAGTTGTTTTCTTTTGCATTTTGCTGTATGTTTGAAATTGGTGCATGTGGTACGCCTGCCACATCCAGACCTGCCATATGATTCGTTTACAGCATGCGCCAATTTTGCTAAATCCCAGAGATCACCTCATTTTGGTCATACACCAAATATATGCACTGATTTCACCGTACAGACATTTCGTAAATGACGGCCACACTGTGTACACGTGGTCCTGATGCAGCAGCAGCTCCAGAAGAGGCCATGTGTTGTGTTCGGTTTGCAGCTCTTTCCTGTTTCTGGAATAACTGCTTCTTTTTGAGAGTCTGCAAACTGTGGGCTCCTGGGAAAACACCTCTGGTGAGTGGGCCATGTACTGTCCCATCAGACTTACCATCCGCACACAGACTTACTCAAAAGTTGAATAAAATCACCATACCTTTATTCTGTGACTGAAACTGTTCCTGTTTCCTACAGACATAAAGCCATCTGATACACACTTCTGTTGTCAGCAAACCCAAATGTCACAGGGGGGTTTATGATTTAAGACAGAGCTTTTATTTTAAATGCATTATTTCACAAAATGCGTTATTTTGGTCTCATATATGGTAGTAATATATATCTCCATAATGTGTATATCTCCATAATGTGTATATGTGCGTGTGTGTGGGTGTGTGTGTGTGTGTGCGTGTAAATCACTGCTATTAGCCTGGAAGGAAACACTTTTCCCTCTGAGTGTATTTTAAGGATTAAGATAAACAGACTTAAACAAGATGCCATTATCACTTCCACACACTCTCAGTGCTGTGTTCACTGCACAAAGGTTGTACACACAGGCTGTTATTCGCCAGACGGATATTGAGCAGAAAGTTTACTAAACAATAGAAATAGTTAATTAAACACAAAGATGGCTTTAATGGGGAAATCTTATCAATTGTGTCCACATGAACCAACCAAAAAGTCGATTTTCACAGGTCCTGAGACAAAACAAATCAAAAGCAACTCATAAATTTTGCTTTGAAATTGATAAGTGAATAAATTATGATTTATTTAGTTATGTATTTATTCATTTCTATATAGGAGCTTTTCAGCTGTAGTAACATTTGTAATTACTTCCCAGTAAAATACATAAGATTATTATGTATGTGTTTGGGGCCATTTATTAACATAATTAAATAAATACATTGTTTTGCTTATTATAGTCATATTCCTCTCCAGTTCTGTTTTGTTAGTGACCCAACCAGGCACCTGTTGCATGTGAGCACACACTTCATTACAGAATATGGCTCTGCAGATAGAGTGAAAGCCATGTGTAGCCTCCAAAAACAACGCTTATTTTATCAACAGAATGACACAGATGAATGTGTCTTATCTGGCATCCAAAAGAGGCTATCTCACTGTATGAAAATGTGTGATCTTCATGTTGGCCTCTGTACAACCTGAGATATTGAATTACTAAAGTCGGGATGCAGAAGACTTCAAGGGGTATACAGTGTAGTGAGAACAAGTCAGAATGTAATGCAAAATGATTATTTGCTGTTATTGTTTCGTTGCTCCAGGAAATTCCCTAAACACAGCAGCCACCTGTACCATAAAAAGACTCAATTAGACATGGAATTAATCCTGACATAAACGCCGCTTTACAAAGTGAAGAGGCTCAAATTACAGCAAATATCAAAATGCCTCAATGTAATTATCATTAAGAGTGAGCTGTGCTGATTGAGGTCAGTGTGCGTTGAGTTTATGCAACACAGAGGCCAGAATAATTACTCTATGTTTAATGTCACAAAGACTCGTCCGGGCCTTGTGTGGCAGCTGTCCTTGGTCCGATACGTTCAATGACCTCCGATCAGGTGGGAGTTAAAGTTGAAGAGGCTGTTAGTTCTGCAGGCCAATTACACACAATCACAGAGCTCTGCAGACCTGCTCGTGTGCACAAAGAGAGCCCACGCGTCCTGCAACCTGGGGGAGAGGCCCGCGCCACTCAAGTGTGTGCAGCTGCATGCATGTGCTCCAGAGAACGCTCACTTCCCCTGCAATTAGCTACTCGTTTCTGCTTAACAATGAAAAACTGGTTTACTATCAGCTCTTCTAGCTGTTACTTGGTTTTTAGGACCATGCCGTTATTGTTTGTAGGTGTCTGAAGTGGCTACAAGAAGTTATTTTCTCCTAATTGTCAGGCTTATCTTGATTTGACAAATTTACCCAAGACTTGAATGCCACTTGAGCGTGTGGCAGCCTGTGACATGCAGAGTGACCTGTGGTTTCATTGTGCTGCCAGTAGTGGTTAGGCATGCTAATAACAATGCTTTAAGTCGCGACAAGAAAAGGCATTGATCTGTGAGTGCCTTTTATAAACCAGTCCATGTCAATCAGAGCGGTTGGCTACAGTCACACATAAGGGCTACAGGTCAAACTCTGACTTATCAATAAAACATTTATTTTTTTGTTAACAGAAGACCGTGAGCATGCGTGGATCGTACGGACATGTAGGACAGCCTGGGAGGAAGAATGCATTGGATCCAATAATGAGGTCAGCAGCCTCGTGAAATAAATAACTCTATGAATATATGCAAGTACACTTTTCTACTAGGTGGATTCATAAGATTGTTTGGTAAATGTTTTGATTGTTTTAAGACATTTGGGTACTGCCCAAATATTATTTTTCCACACATGATTTTCACTTACAGTGACTGAAAAACAACAGTGGTACTTTATCCAGAAATTACACCCCAGCATTTTTGAGATGTCTCTATTCATTGTCTCAGTATTATATACTGCAGGTGTAAAAAAATGTCAACTCAAAATTTACAAAAATTGTCACAACTCAAATAAAATGTTTTAAAAATAGCTAATATCTGGAATTTATTCAAATGTAAAAAATGTCATAATTTAATTCTGCTTATGCTTGTGCATGTGACACATTTTAATGTGAACTTTGAAGTAAATACCTAAGTCTTTGATTCCTTTATGACAGATAACAATAGATCTACACAAGAATTCACATGTGTTATGCTTGTAACTACGCCTGCGACCCCAGAAATGTCCACTGAAATGTCACATTTTAATTTATTGCATTTCATTACACAAAACATTTAAGATGCATGGTCTATCAAATAAGTTTTTTGTTTTCTTATTGTTTTTTTTTAACAAAACCAAACATTTACAGGGGAAAGTGCTTTACAAGAATTTACAGTCTCAATAAATACAATTAGAACATTGAGGTTTGCTGGATCTTATCAAACTGCCACTACATAAAGACTTTTACCTTTGCCAACACAACACTCTCGCTCACATACACACCTAACTATATGTACATGCCTCGTTTGTGTCAATGTACCAATACTAATGCCTCATCTTAAATCAATCTTGAAATAAAACATTCCAAAATAGCATCCTAGGATTAAAATACAAAACAAAAACTAATTTTGGACTAATACTGTAATTACAAGACTGGAACAATGGCATATTATTTTCAGCAATTCCAAAAGCTGTTAATCTGAAACACCTATAAATGTAAGGCACAGATTGTTTTCTCAAAATTTTGAAAATCTGAGCTGTTATTTGGGGAAAAGAAATACATTTTGAGGCAAAATACCAGAGAAGTGGCTACAGTTAACATTAAATTTCCTTCATATTTACCCAAAGAAAAAACAGAGAAGGCCCTTACCTCAACCGTTCTGTCTTTAAAAGTCCACCTCTTTGTTTATCTTCACAATTGAAATAACACAACGCTTCAGTCCTGCTTCCAATGTCATTCCTTCAGGCTCCCACTGTAATAGTCACAGGCCGAATGTGATGCAGTCCTTTACAAGGCTTTCAGTCGCTTGCTGTTTTCAAAGTGTATAGAGCGGCAGCTGATGGGCTCTTCTGGTCCTTACCAGGTCTACAAAATAAGGACTTTTTTATTATTTCCACGCTATGACTGAGTTGAGTGAGACTTCTTCCATGCTGACTCCTCTCTAACACTTCGTTTGCTAATGCTAGGTCAGGGTTAGGATTAGGAGGTCAGGGGTCATTGCTTTCACGGTGGAGTGCTAGCGGCTGAGTGGAAGCTGTGGCAGTGACATGGCTGGGTGGGATAGACTCTGAGAGGTCAACACTGAAAAAGGATGACCTACAAAACACAGAAATGCGTCACCTTATTTATTAATAATATATTTTTAATTATTTTTGATAAAGAAAAACTCACTGTCGATGTACCCGTGAAGAGCTACCATGCGGGCCCGCTCCGAACTCCCAAAGGGCGAGTAGTGCAGTTCATCAGGCAGAGAGGAGGGGATCCTTGACTGGGGGTGGCCTTGGGGTGCTCCACTGTGCTGGGGTGTATGCTTTTTATGTCTTGCTCTGCAGTTTTGAAACCACACCTATGAAGATGTATCACAACCAGAAGTCACTCATGCAGTGTATAGGAAAAGTATAGCTTTTAGACACAATCTGAAGTATGTCTACTGGAAACATAAATTAATAATAATTACAACTACCCAATCCAACAGAACAAAATATACCAATTATCAGCATTAGCGTGCACCATGTTATGTTCTTTTAACTGATCCATACAAACCTGTATGACTCTTCTGCTGAGGCCGGTCATGTCCGCTAGCTTCTGTAGTGTTTGGGCATCAGGATTGTTGTCTTGGGCAAACTGTGCCTGCATAATCTGCATAAAGGTTGCACATCTGAGTCATATACAGTATGTGTAAAACATGCTGTTTTATTGGTTAAACCAAAGAGCCAGACCTGTAGCTGTTCTGCCGTGAACGATGTCCGTGCCCTTTTGGCTGGTTTGGGCTGGCTGTCTTGTTCTGTTGGAACGGCTCCTTCTAATGTTATGCCATTGCCTGAAAATAAGCAGAAAAGTTGTACAAAAAACAGAGTAGTTGTGGACTAATTAAAAACAAATTTTAATGTTGTCCTGGGACACATGTGAACCTGGGTTGACAGTAAATTATTTCATTTAAGACATACTTGAACTGAATTTTTGAAATTGTCCAGGCCTTTGCAGCCTCTAATCAAAACCACAAAAACAAGACATGTAACACTGAATACACTATGTAATATCTGGTCTTGCATTGTGACATGAAGCATATGTTCTGGGCAGTGTGGGAGGTTAAAGTCTGGCCTACTACTACTTTGATACTCACCGCTCTCTGCTGCCCTTTTGAGGTTCTCCACCATAGTGTCATAATGGATCCTGCACAACACCTTCTCCTCCACCAGACCAAACTCTTCTCCTGTGGACAGCTGCCTCTTACACGAGTAACAGGCGAAGCAGGCCAAGTGGTATGCATTACCCCTCGCACGCCGCACCCAATCGCTGGCATAAATCTGACGGCCACAGCGGGCACATTTAGTACCGAACCTACTGTAGAAGAGGGAGAGACAACAACAGAAGAACACAAGGATTAGAGGAATGAAGTTGATGTAAAAGCAACTTATTACATTCCTGATAATTAGTGATGGACAAAGCAACTAGGCTAAAGCAGAGTTCTAACCTGGAACATAGAATGGATTTTTTAACCTAAGCCCTTAGCAGAACGTCAGGTCTTAAGGAAGAGCCCCTTGAGGAGGACTTGGCCTTCAGAAAGCGCCCTGACTGTGGCTGCAAGCTGAGCCTTGAATGCAAACAAACCAACACCTGCAATTTCCTGCTTGATGCATGAAGACCGTGACATGTACACACACACCAACACACAGTAAACTGGAGAGGAAGAAAGCCCTGCATGACATCACTTTAAATCGTCCTGCTGTAACCGATAGCAACAGTGAGGTCAGGCAGCATCTAAACTTAAACCACCTGATGCACCTTAAGACCATGGAGTGGGTGGTGCATGCACTTCAACAGCATCAGAATAGTCAGCATAGACCGGGTTCTCTGTAGCTAATGGGCAGCTTGGTTTTATATTCATGATTTTCTAATCTAATCAGTTCATATATATATATATATATATATATATATATATATATAAAATTATCTGTGGTTGGTATCCTAGATAGACAGATAGATAAATAAATAACTAGATTATTTACTATCTATCTATTTATTTATTTATGAAGTGTATTAAAAATTATGACATATTGTGAACCCTATAGAATACCAAGGGAAAATCAGCTCAATGAAAATAAGAGTGAAAAAATACATCAGGAGCAGAGATTGAGGGAAGTAGATGAGTGTGTGATAGTGGTAGTGTAGTGCTTGGGAAAATAGCATAGTGACAGAGAACATCAATGGCACCACAAGAGCAGTGGAGAGAAGAGAGCGGAGGAGAGCGGAGGAGAGAGAAGGAGAGCGGAGGAGAGCGGAGGAGAGTGGAGGAGAGCGGAGGAGAGCGGAGGAGAGTGGAGGAGAGCAGAGAGCATGAGGGCTGTCGAGAGATGGGGTTTGGCACAGTCTACATGCACTCCATTCCACTCTATCTACAATGAAAGCATATCATCCAGACAGCTCCAAAAGCTTCTACATGCTTGTTTTCCTGCAATAGTAAAGCTGTGCGTATCTGACATCGGTGACCACTTTAAAAACATGTTAATATTTGTATTTTTTTTTTTTTTTTTTTAGTTTTGGCATTGCATTGACTTTAAAATTGAATCATTTTAATAGCATTTACAGGGTATGTTGCTGCGTATGGCCAAGCTAACTAACAAGTTTCCTATAACTCAATATAGCCCTTGCAGAGACAAATGGACTCTGTGGCTTACTTCATGTATATATCGTTTAGATTGTTTTGGAGAATTCCTGTCTGGTCTTACAGTAGAGAGGAAAACATTGTGGAACATTGTGGCTAATCTAGCATGACAGCTTGTCAGTTTCATGTTCTGAGACAGAATCCAGAAAAGCAGAGATTCATCCCTTTTTGTAGCTCCCCTGACCCCTCCCTCGTTCTGCCCTCTTTTTTTCATATCTCGATTTGGGTTTGTCCCAAGAACCTGGTGTTTACTTTGGAGAAATGTCAATCCTCACATCCCCTATCTCACCCCCGGGATGCAAAGCCCACACCACACAAAGCTTCTATTGGCTCTTTTATCGGTCTTTTCTAACAGCAGTTCACCTGCTGCTGAAAGAGGCACTGGAAGAGCTGCATGTCTTGTGGCTTATTTCTGAAACAGTGAGATACTTAATCTTTATTAGATTTCTCTTGGGAGATTTTATGTACTGACCGTGTTGTTCAGAGGCACTAGCTGAACATGAGCTAATGTGACCTTAAGTATAAGGACCATTAACCGACTTAAAAATAATATTACCACATTTGAAACAAAGCAGAAGTATAGTGATGCAAATAAATTATTGTGTAAACAGTTATACAAATTACTATTCAAGCTTCTGACTGAGACACTAAAACACAGTGACAATTTCTGTAACTTCAATTGTAGAAGTAAAAATGATGGTGTGATATATACATCTAAAATAAATAAAATAATAACATAATAAAATAATAATAATAATAATAATAATAATAATAATAATAATAATAATAATAATAATAATAACCTACAATAAATAAATCTACTCATTGGAGTACAATATATTCAAAGTTACTCAAATCAATGTAACTCATTACTGGCCACCTCTCTCTCTCTCTCTCTCTCTCTCTCTCTCTCTCTCTCTCTCTCTCTCTCTCTCTCTCTCTCTATATATATATATATATATATATATATATATATATATATATATATATATATATATATATATATCTTATATTTTACTTTAATATTTACAGACACTGCTAGTTAGTACTTGTTGTTTGCAGAATAATATAAGTTACTATGGAGACAGGAGCAGCCTGTCAGTGGTGGGTTGATTCTAATTACAGTTATACAAACGCACTGGTATTGTAGGAGCTCCACATGGACTCTAGTTACAGTGGCACTACCTCAGCGTGCCCCTGATTAATGCAGCCCTGCACTTCCTGTGTGGGCCGTGCTGTGAGGGAGGGGGTGCTGTGAGAGAAGGGGGCTGTGAGGGAAGGCGGCTGTGAGAGAGGGGGATGTTTCATAGATGCTTCATGTGTATGAATGTGTACGTTGGGCCCCCAAGGCCTGACAGAGGCTCAACTTGCGCTCTGTCCCCTGCCTCGATTTCCTCCTTCCACCTGACCCCTCCCCCACAAATACACATGTATTCAGAGGGAAAGCCGCTCTGATTTCCTGCTATTACACCCCATTAAAGCAGCTGTCAGTCCAGCTCCAGATGAGAGGCTGACACAAAGAAAATATCTCCAGAGGTTTAAGGCAGCCAGATGAACTTAAGTCATTGAACTGGTCCAGTGCAGTCTTATTCTAATGTTATAGAGTTAACGACGATAGTAAATCAGTGCACATATTCATAGTACTATAGTGATGTCACAGCACTGAGTATAATAAAGCTACAATTTCAAACTTAATATTGATACTGAAAAAGCTCAAAATTCAATATGATTTTTCTATTTGAAAATACATCAAAGTAGTCAACTACTGTCTCCATTTCTATTTCCATTTGTGTGTAAGGCCATTTTCAAAACTATATTAAATACTATATATTGCATTTATAAATATAGTAATTTTGATAGTAATGTTGAAGTAGTACATTTTATTAAATTTGTTTTATGTATTGTCTTTATTTAATTATTTCATTTAATTTTGTCCTGAATCAAAAACCTCTTTGTCTACTTTAACATTTGACAGAATGAGATCTTGTTGTAATAAAATGTATTTGTCATGGGAGCTTTTCATGGGCAAAAAAAAAAAACAAGCAAAACACATTTATATACATTTTATTCCATATAAGCCTTTAATTTTACTAAAAATGTACTATGTTGGCTTGAGACACTGTACTGTACTAAAGTCCTTTTACCACACAGTTACATTTAGGCTACTTATCATAGTATTTGCTTGGGTTTAATTGTTTCTGAACTTTTTCTTTGAGGTGTGTATCTTTTCAAGCCTGTGATAAGTAAATAAGTAGGACTACAGTAGATGCTTTACATCTACTCTCAAACTAAGTGTTCAGTGTGCACAGAGAAGGCCCACATGAAGGTAGAATATCACTTAAAGAAGAAACCGACCAAAATGACTGGCAGCTGCTGGCCATGCACAAACAAACAAAAATATCAGTGTGTGTTTGTCACTGCCGAGGGGAGCCGCTCAAAAGAGGCTGTTATCTGCACACTATTCTACGGCTGCTTATGTTGACAATGGCACTTGTATACTGTCTCATTTCTGGTGCAGTCCTTTGGTGCTATGGAAAAGATTAATTGCTGGTCGCATTATAAATGTCTGTCTGACTATAAATGTCGCCTATGGTTGATGGCTGTGTGTTTCTGAAACATTCTACAGCTCTAAATTAAGTTTCAAAACACAGTTTCTGAGTGTACCCAGATTACCCTCAAGTACCACAGCTGCCACACAAACTAATTGCAATAATTCAGAATTTGATCTTCTCTTTCATTCACTTTTTTGTGAATTGTTTTGCTGCTGCTTTTACGTCTGTGATTATTTTCATTTGTGGTCACATTGACAATGTAGAATACATTATTGTTTAAACATAAATCCAAAGTATTGCACCCACAGCTCCTCTTGAGTGCCACAGTGGGTGACACACACTGCATACAAATTCAATTTGCATGTGGTTGTGCAAAGCTAAACATTTAAGTGTTTAAGTAAATTTAGCCCTGGATTACTGTTTAAATCCTCACGTTATTTCTCTGTCTGTGAGAGTTCAATTGAAAACCATCAACATGCCATCTTTAACACGGTCTGTGCTCCACTAAAAACCTTCTAAGCCTAAAGAAAATACTCCAATCCAGACTGATGTGAGGGAGTCATGCACCCATCTACTGACTATTTATTGTTGATGACTAAAATCATTTTATTTAATAATAAATATGTTTTGTTTTGTTTTTGTTTGTTTTTTTGTTTTGTTGTTGTTTTTAAAATAATACTGATAATACTACTACTACTACTACTTACATAATAATAATAATAATAATAATAATAATAATAATAATAATAATAATAATAATAATAATAATAATAATAATAATAAATACAGAAACAAAACCCAACTGTTTTTTTTTCCTGTAGCAATTACGTATAATAGAAGTATAATAGAAGTAAACAATATGATATAAGTAAACTATAAAATAGCCAATAATAGGAATAATGTTGATGAATTTGTAAAATAAATAAATAACCATTAACTTTGCTCCTCTTTCAAAAAAGTTTCAGATAATTCATATAAACATATTTTTGTCAGAAATGTGCGGCCGTGTGCTTTGGTCTATGTCCCATTGCTTATTGCCTGAGCTCGCATCTTCTAGATTTCCGGTAATTTCCACTCGTTGCTCCCGAATCCCACAGATAAAATAGCCTTCTCCAGTCCTTACTAAACAAATGTCAAGTTTGTCATTTGACCAAACTCAGTATGTCACCTAAGCTGTTCTGTAGACTGTAGCCTATTTAAATAGGAAAGTGTTAGTTTCATGTTTACAGTAGGCCTAATGCAGGTGCGGTTAACGAGCTCTCTCCATTGCACCGAACTGTTCGTGCAGTTGGAGACAAAACAATGGTGTATCTTTCAACTACATTTTGTTACAGACCGTTGGGCTCATTGAAAGATCTAAAAGGAGCGCGAGGTCGCCTGCATTCATTTAGAAAAGCGTGCGTAACAGTGTGTGCGTGTAAAGACGTTACTGGTGTTTGTAGAAACATGCGTCAGAGACTTACCCTACCTGAAATAATCCATTTTACAGAAGATCTCCTTGTTCTTGATGTAGCAGCTGCTGTGCTGACGTAGCGACGTCCTGCACACTGAACACTCCAGGCAGCGCACGTGCCATATGAGGTTGTTCACCTGCGCGCACGCACAAGACTGTCAGGCTATCAGCGTCATTATGGCTTTACCACAAACATCAATAACAATAATCCATAGTTATAAGATCTAAATGTGCCTGACACTACCTTGTGCATTTCTGAACATTTCTGAATATTTTTAAGACCGTCGAATAGGCCTACAATAAATGTTGCCCTAAATTAGGCCTATTAACATTTCAACAACAATACGCTGCAATAGCCTAATAAAAAAAATAAAAAAAAAGATTGAATGGCAATAATATTTAATCACCCTTCGAGAAAGAGCTACAAATATACATGCTGTGAAGCAAGAAAACCACGTGCCACATTTTCTTCAAACGATCCCATTGAAAATACAAGATGATTCAACAACATGAAACTAGGACATGTTGGAATATTCACATTTTATAGGTTTTCTTGGTGAAAATTGCAAGCACTGCGTATCGAGATATACACGAGCACACGCGACAACTCCGATACATGAGGCCCCTGAAACCGAAACATCTATGTTGTGTCTGTCAAATAGTGAGTCTGTCTTTTGTGATTTAACGCAGTTATAGAGCTTTGGTTATTATTATTTTTGTATTAATAATTTATTCCCAGACATACGTACCAAAAGGTAAATATTCTAAAGACCATATATTTAAGAACGTATACGTTCAATTTTGTCCGTTATTACTTTGCTACTAATTACTTACTTCTAATTTCATTCCAAATCCATTTATTTGGACTGACCTTGAGCAAGTATCGGTCGAGGATCTCCAGGCCGCAGCTGGCACACACATTCTTCCCCGTGGACGGAACGGAGCTGGCCGTGGACGTGGGCGAGCACGCTGACGGCGTGGACGGTGTGCTGGGAGACGAGCGCGTGTCCTCCCGCTCCATGTTAGACCTCTGGGACTCTGCGTCCGAATGAGACTGCACCAAACAGTCCAGAGGACAACAGGACAAAATCAGGGCAGAGTTACTCATAGTGAAAGCAGAGGCTAAATAGACTGATAACACAGAAATCAAAAGAAAGGCATTTATCATGCGTAAAATAGCTAGGCTATGTGTTCTTAAAAAAGTGTATAACCTTAAGGCCTTTGGCGAATTTTTCCAGCACTATTAGGTCATAAACATTCACTGAAAGTTGGCTGGCCTGTTTAGTTGAGTTTAGCCCATACTGTCGATTTAGAAATCTGTAATAAACAATCAAAATTACCCAATACCTCTTCATAAACAGCGGGCCGTGTAGGCTGTGTTAATCAGGCCAAAACGCAAGCATCTTTGAATGCTGTAAAATATATATATGAATATATATATGCCTAGTGATTTGCCACGTTTTAGTAGCTCAAAATTTGATATGAACTAGTGGATGGCCAATCGTTGCTGTTTTCCAAAATTGCGCTTTATGGGCATGGGCAGTCGGTTTCTGACATTAGCGTTTATATTTGGCAAATTACAAAGAAGCCTCACCATCGGCGCGTGCTGGGGGTCGGTGAAGCGGCGCGTGACTCCCGGTGTGCCCTCGTGCTCGGTGCAGATCACCTAGACAACATCCCGCGGTGAACATTAGAGGCAGTGTTGGATCTGCGTAAATGGCTATAACAAGTTGTGGTACCCACAAAAGACACGTTTTAAATAATTCGTCCACAATATGGCCTGCTCACAAACGGATCACAACTGTTCTCTTTGGGAGACACATAGAGTGGTGGGGGTGGGGGCTGTGGGTTACCTGCAATTACAAATAGCTCCAAACGCGGAGCAGGCATATAAGAGGGAACCAGAGTGTCAATTTCAACTGTCAATCACCGGAAGCCAACGGGTCACCGAAGAATTGCAAATTTGATTTTTAATGGTTATAATTACAACGTAATTCTTCCCGGGAGAAATCGCAGCGCTCACAAACAACGCAAAACCGGCTATTTAGAGATGGCCCAGTCGCACTAAAGTAAAAAAACAAAAAACAAAAAACATGCTGTGACATTTCAGGGATAAGGATCAACTGAAAGTTGCACGGAGCTGTGTTGTTCAATACATATATAGACTAATGCAAGGCCACAAGTCCGCGCCAAGCTTCAAACAGGCCTGAGACTTTAGCTTCATTAAGACAAATTGGAATCATATATATATATATATATATATATATATATATATATATATATATATATATATATATATATATATATATATATATATATATATATATATATATATATATATATATATATATATATATATATATATATATATATATATATATATATATATATATATATATATATATATATATATATATATATATATATTACCCCATAAAGTAAGTGGAACTAGGCTATAAGAACAAGTGAGCAATGAAAATATCGGTAAAGGAAATAACAGCAAGGTCTGCTGCATTAAATGTTGTCTTAACCATTTTAAAATCAAGTTCAGTGTGATCCATAGTAATTACCTGCTTTGTGGGAATCCCCTCGGACAAAATCTTATTTCCCTCGGAGAGAGGGGATAACGCTTCATTTTTCCAGTACATGTACCCTCGGAGCCTCGCACCGAGTCCAAAGTCGGGAGTGCGATGACGAGTCGACGAACGGCGTCAAAACTGGTACATCCAAAGCTCGCATGGACCCAGGGCGCATTGGGCTGTGTTCAATCAGACTCTTACTTGCTGACCCACTACTGATAATGTGTGAAGTGTGCAGAGCCTAGGCGTAGTGTTCTCCACTCTCTGTTCCTCCTCTCCACTTTGGACCAAAGGAAGTGAATCACTTTGAGAGGCTGGCAGCTTGTGTGTTACTGAGGCTGCAGACGCACTGCTGCGGACAGTCCGCACACAAGTCAGGGAATGCCTCTGTGCGGGGCTGCGCAGTGAAAGTTTGTGGGTTGACTGTTTTCAGAAGAAGGGGAGGGTGAACCCAATACAATCCAAATCCACGCAGATGATGATGTGCGTGAGAAGGGCGGACACTGGGGTATGTCATAAACCTTTCTGTGTGGTTTGATATTTAGGTACTATTTGTAGCTACTGCCAAACAAAAGTAAAGTATAACAAAAAAATAACCTTTAGACAGTTTTTATTTTTATATATTTATTTTTTTTTATTTTTTTGTAAAAGAAAAAAAAAAAAAAACAAAACCGTTGGTGAGAACAAGCTCTGATGGAGCATACACGCATGATGCATATACAGTTTTATGACTGTTTTGGTAAAAACAAATTCAACAGTTTTATAAATGGGACACTTTGTCGAGCATATACATTAATCATATAAACTCAAAGATCTCATAGAAAGTTAAAGCTACATTTTAAACAGTTAAAAATAGATTTCTACTACATAAAATAGATTGAAATGACTGCATAGGCTGTGCAGCGAAAGCGGAGTCTGTTAATTACAGGATCCGTTCGAGGCCACACACCACTTTCAGATCACGGCGTCAATCATTAGTCTGTCCTGACGAACCCACAATTATCAGTCAATGTGTGGCGCGCCAGTGATCCCGTGTAAATAAGGCGCCAATGTGTCCAATGACTATTTGTTTAGACGGGACAGAAATGTGAAAATAACTCAAACCCAGAGGATATCAGCGATTGAATTTTTATGGACACAATTCGTATTTTTTTCAAGGTTTTATTTTAGAGATATTATATAATCCTGGAGCAGGGTTTTACGCACGACTCTTTTATCAATAATAATAATAATAATAATATCAATAATAATAATAATAATAATAATTATTATTATTATTATTATTATATAAATATATATCACAATTAATTTTGTGCTAAAAAAGACATGCTTCACTTACATGTTTAAACCCTTTAAAACACACTCAACAAGAAGATGTGTATGTACTACATTTAATTAAATGTAACAGTAAAAAGAAAAACACACACACACACAAATACTTTCTATATCAAACCACAAAGTAAATTAAAGACAATTTTTGCATATCCATCCACTGAGGTCTGATGTGAACACTGTTTGGAAAAGCCCTATAAGGGGTCAAAACAAAAACATTTGAATTATCTTAAGAAAACAAATTCCATCATAAAATATGACATAAAAAATATAACCTGATTGAATAAGCTCTATATCACAACTATAACACATTCTACCTGCATCACATGGTTGTATTATTCCAGAAGTAAAGAGATAGTAGGACAATCCAGTACTTAAAATGATAGAAACCAACTGATAAAAGGTATTCCCAGGCCCAGGCCTAGAAGCATCTGCGTAGAGTCTGTAAAGCAGTCCACTTATGTTTATTGTTTAGTGAGAGGAGGTATCATATTATAGGAGCAGGAGAAAGGGTCATCTCCTAAAGCGTCGGAAGGGCCTGCTCTGCGATTTACCATAGGGCTCCCAGCGTTTCCTCTCGACAGGCTTGTTGTAAATGTAGGGAGACGGGCCCCCACAGTCACTATCTGGGTTCTCCTCCATCATCTGCAGTTTGGCCTCAATGGCTCGTATCTTAGCGCTTGTACTGCAAGAGTAAAATGAGAAGAAGGATATGTTAAAGGAGAGCGAAGGCTAATGCAGGGGTGAGGTAGATAGCTGGGCATGTATTAGCCCTCTTGCTCAAAAACACCAAAATGATTACACTGGAGAAAATAGTGACATTTAAATGGGAGGCAAATTACAGTGCATCTAAGAGTAGCGGATGAACAGTGGTGGCCCAATATGGGTGAGTGTTTATACTTGTCTTTGGTCTAGGAAGAAGTCATTCCAATTTACACTACTGCCCAAGTGTGCCCCCTTTTTGGTAAAGATGTCCATGATAGACTTATGCACACTGCGTATTTGAGGAAAAAAAAGTGATTACAACTGCCTGTAATGAATCGATGAATTAAAATCTTTGCAGTAGTGTGTTTTCAGGGGTGGCAACACAACTCTTTAAATAGTCAACTGCGATTTATGTTGACAAAAAGGAAGAGAGGGTAAGTAGACACAGACCTGAGGTGATTTGATGTTAAAGACTCGGCTCCACCGCTGGATGATGGCTCCAGACTGGAAGGCATTGACTTCTCGTTTCGGAAAGTTTCAAACCTCTGCAGAATAGAAGCACAGATCCACCCAAACCAACACAGTTGTAGATTTCACAAGACAAGTGTGATGGAAACAGTAAGAGAGATGAGCAACAAAGACAGGTCAAAGAGTGAAGAAAGAGAGAAGAATAGAAAAACATCAATATATGTTTACTTGATAAGTAAATCCTAAAATACATCTACTTTCTGCAAAAAAGTCTAGTCAACTATGTGCAAAGTGTGGGGTGGGACACGATGGTACATCAGACATTAGAAATTCAAATATATAATTCCTAATCATGGTTTAAGGTGTAATTTTCAAGTATTCAGTCACACTTAGTTTGACAGTATGTTTTACTACCTAACAACATGTAATAACATACACAGTAGTATGGGTTAGGGTTAGAGGGGTTGGGATGTCGGTTATTATATGTTATTTTCTCCTTATTGAGGTCGGTACATTTTTTTAGGGGTAGTGGCGCCAAACAATCAACCGTAAGTTTAATGCATTCATCAACTGTTTGTTTGATTATATCTATATATTAATTCAGTCATATATTGAATCCACCTGATAATACACAATTCTAAACTAGAAGGAAAATAAATCATACGCAAACCATGTCCAAACCTCAAAGCCCATAATAACTACTGACAACATCTCTCATCACACAAACATCAGAATTATTAAATTAAATTATTGATTTTGTTTGTGTCTGCCTCAAAACACAAGAGTAACCAAGCAAAATTGTGCTTCCACCTCGCAATCACACCCTAAAGGATGAGTGAGGATCAAGTAGAAGAAGTTGAGGAGCAAAAACAAATGTCCACACTCATTCCTTTCAAAACCACCTTCCAAACATCTCCACCCGCCAACACATTCTTCCAACCTGTGGAGAAAAACAGAGACAGCAGTCATGCACCAGCTTCTGTGTTTGAGTGTACTATACCAGATATGTGAGGCTGTCAAATATCTTGGAGGAGAACAGGTCACAAGAAGGAACACAAAACATCTCACATGTCAATAACATGTATGGCCAAGAATAGGTCCTAAACAATGACTGTTACAACAGCCAAGACCCTACCCTTCCAGCTATTAGAGCATAGGGCAGGATCGTATAGGCTGTAAATATAGTGCAGTGTACAATTAATCAATCTTCAGTGCTTGCAAATCAGGATTTAACAATGCAAAATTAATCTTAAAGAACTCACAAACTGGAGAAATATTTGTCACAATTTTTGGAGTCAATTATTTCTTTTAATTAAGACTGGACATTGAAAACCATATTTATATTGAAACTCACTTCTTCCTACAGGACTGTAAATTAAATGGGCACCTATTAAAACCATGCTTGGGATATTCTGTAATTTTTATTTTCAACAGAAAAAAAAAATCGTACTTCAAAAATATGTCCAAACCTGAAATTTGAAAATAAATTTTTAAAAATGCTTGTAACCACTAGATGGTGTATTGAGATACATAATTATGACATACTACTACCTTGAATGATTCACAATAATTCATGTTGAAGAGAAAAGAAAAGTGAGAAAAAGGCCAGGCTTATTTAGTGCTCCAAAGGACTATTTAGTAAAAAAGTAACGATCCAAAGAATTTAGTAACAATTTTGTGGTGGTGTGTTGAAAAAAGTTTAAAACCTTACTCAAAAACAGCATAATCTTCTGTGCTATACATCTATTTCATGACAGCTTTTTCATGCTATTCTTTTTATATTTTGTCACAGTAACTTCTTTTTGAGAGCAAAAAAAAAGGAGTAAAAACATTGCAATGGCAGATTTCTCACAATAAAGACTGTGTGAATAAAGAATATGAGTGCAGAAAATTTCACAGTAGCCAGTTGTGTTGTCTGCCGCACCAGTATTGACCTTGACCCTCTCCACTAGCTCTCTGTCTCTCTCAGTGTGTGTGTGTGTGTGTGTGTGCATGCGTGTGGGTGTGTGTGTGCATGCGTGTGTGTGTGTGTGAAGGGTGTGATTGGTCTCTATACAGGATATCCCTTCACCCATTGCCAAGAGGTTGTCTATTGTTAAAACACAGGCATATGCTGTGCTGGAACCACACAGCTCCTTCTGCATGGACAACAGCAGAAATCCCAAAACAAACTGAGGTTCATAATCTCTGATATCCCAAAATATTTTTAAAGAGACAGGCTGATTTTAGAAAAGTTAATAGTGACTTTTTTTTTTTTGTTTACAACCATGTACATTTTCTGTAAATAATCCCCTTCTGAATACTTTGGGAAATTGGAAACAGATACTTTTTTATTGGGATGCTGTTGGCATTACTGAACAGATGTGTGCTTAATTTAAGTTCATATGAGGTGTCTCAAGAATGGGTATTATATATGTATTACATATATCCAGTGTGTAATGATACTTACCCTCACCTGTGCATGTGCCCATCGCACAACTAGCTTCTTGGATAATGCCAGTTTCCCATTTAAACGCTGGATAGCTCTCTCTGCCTCCTACAAACAATTATACAAAGACTGGGAATCAAAAGAGGAATAGGACGGAAGAGCTTTGTACAGCGACGATTGAGAATCAGCCTTGATTACTGCAAGTGAGTCATTAAATCATTACTATTTATGTAGAGATGGGGGAAACAATAATAGGTGATGATATGCTCTGATGTGGGCAACCACTGAGTGTGTCTTTGTGTTTAGGAAGCAGAATGAAAAAATGTGGTCTGCCTCACCAAACGTCTAAGTGGCTTTGATGCTAAATGTTTCTAATGAAGTGCTGTATCGGCACGTGTGAGAGTGTAAGATAAACAGCCACTTCCTCTGTTGAATCCTTTTGGGAGGGATTCATATCCCACTGATGCTCACTAGCTGTGAAACAAGATGCTTATCATCGTCCCCAGGCTCACTCCGCAAAACATAACTGCCCACTGCGCTGAGTTGTGCCTGTCTCAAGAGTTTTTATGAAAGATGCTGCACTTTACTCATTTGGATGTAAACATTTTAAAAGTATGAATGAAAGAAAGACAGTGGGAAGGCTATACTTCATTCTTTTTTATGTGTCATACATAAATGTGAGAATATAAGAATAGAAATAAGAAAGAATTTACATGTTTTGGGAAAGAGAACATACCTCTCTGGTGCTGAAGTTGACAAAGCAGTATCCTCGTGGCTGCCCCTCCAAAGGCCCAGACTTGTGAAAGAGGAAGTCAAACTGCTTGACCTTACCAAACTTCTCCAACAACTTCACAAGGTGGTACCTGGACAGAGCGATCAGAGGAAATAATGGAGAACGTGAACAGAGCATTAAAATATGTATGAACTTTTTTTTTTTTTTTTTTCGGAATAACTTAAATTGTAGTATCTTTATTGTAGCATTTGGTCACAACAACGGACTAATGAGAATGACAGCTTAGTTTCCACAGCAGCTCATTAGCTTGAGCCCAGCTGTGGTGGCATGCCACTGACAGTAAATCTTTTATTGAGACAATACGGAGGATACGGTAGCAGGACAATGAGGGAATAAAACAGAGGAAACCTCAAAGCCCCCCTGAGCACAGGGCCTAGCACAAACAATCTGCACCATTCACAGCAGTCTGGGACTGTCAGTGTACTGTGCAGCGAAAAAAGGTGTGGAGGTGTGCGTGTCTGACAGCCTGATGCTATGGGAAAGCCTCTTGTGTGACAATAATGTGGAAATGCACCAGACAGGCACAAAGTTCAGGGTCGGTGTTCTCTTTTGTCACTGCTCTATGCTGCTTAAATGGCAGGATGACTCTATATAACTCGCTATATTCATAAATTATTCTTTGGGTTTAAGCAGTGACTGTGATGTTTACTGCAAGCGCATCAAAGGTTTGATTGTCAGGCAGAGACACAATATGGTATCTGTGAGTGTTTTATATACTGAATTATTCCCAAATAAATGTCACTAAATGTGAGCTCTGTCTCCGTGTGTGTGTAAGTAATGTAAATGCCAACGCTGGAAACCTTTGTCATGGATGGACATGTGAACAGAAAAAACTTATAGAAAAGAAAATAACAAATGTCTTCCCATTGTCTTAAGTAACATATTTTAAAGGACTGACCTCTTTGACTTCAGGTTAGGAACAAATGCATTTATGTGTCATAACAAATATGACTGATAGATAATCATTTTCTTGTGTTTACAATTGTGACGGATTTGGCTTTTAGGTACAGGTTGTTGTAATGTCTCCCTGGAGCCTTCAGACAGAGAGGACTTCTGCTTTTCCCAGACAACACCCTGGAAGCCTCTGTAGACTCTACCTAATGTTATTCCTACAATTTAAATATAGATTTATTTTTATTAATTGCAAAAACAACTACTTGCCTCACAGAAAATCTTGTCATGTGTGTTATGTACTAATGCTCTGTATGTCAATCTGTGCAAAGCCAAAGATAGCTGAGATTTACATAAACATAAATGGCTTCCATGTCCCAGAACATGTTTGGATCTATGAGCCAAGCCACAATGGAACATTCCTCCTGGGGGCTGTTAAATCCTCCGGAGGAAGAGGAGGAGAGGGCTGGAGAAAAGGAGACTAGGGTTCACTGCAGCGATGTTGGTTGAGGCACAGGTCAAAGGTGGAGGAAGACAGGGCTCAGTCCAGAGAAGCGTTGAGGTGAGGAGTCAAGGGACAGTGAGAGTCAGGTAGAACTTGTAAAAGCACTTAGGATGTACAGATGAGGAAGGAAGGAAGAGGAGACACAAGCACAAGAGAGATAGAAAAGACAAATAGTTGATCAGAGAAAAGTGCCAGGAATCAGGATGGGATGACAAATGTTTAAACTTGGAAGCCACCTGTTGAGTGAAAAACTCCTGAGGAACAACACTGTGTGTGATGAGATAAGTCACTTACTTTAACTGACAAAATAACTTCAACTAAAGCTTAGGGAAATGTAAAAAAGAATGCCCTTAGAGTGGACTAAATAAAAAGTGATGGATTACTGCTCATAGGAAGGTGACATAATGAACTGAACCAAAGAACATGTGATGAAACCTCTAGTACACCTGTGCTTGCTTTACTGAGAGGGCAAAAAGTGATTAGAGTAGGACAAGAAACATCTGAGGGTTTTCTGCTGGTTTCTTCTATTATTATACTGTAGAAGTTAAATGCTGCTTAATTTGAAACATATGCAGGTAGAAGAAATATATTTAAGTTTTAATGGTCAGTAACATGGCACATGCAAACAATCAGCTACATTCCTTGGATTACTAATATTTACAATAAAGTTAAAAAAAATGCTAAAAACTAATTGTATATGCTTTTATATCTGACAAAACTTGTGGGTGAATGGAACATGCAAAGGTTGTGGAAAGTGCTTTACAGGACCTAATTAATCTTCCCAATCAGGAACAGAGGCCATGGGCATTTCTCTTGTTTTTTCTCTATACTGTGAGGTACTCGCCTATTTAGGCAGAAGTTGAGCAGAGCAGCAGAAAGGGAAGGAAACGCCTGTCTAGACGCCCACTAGAGGTGCACCCCAAGCATTCCCAAACAGCCCCCACAAGGGCAAAAAACAAACCCATTACTCTTAAATGAAGGACTTTTCTCAAGCCTGTTGTGCCACAATTACACACAACACACATGCGGGTTACAGAAGCGACAATGTTTTAAGAGGGAAAGATGTAGCATAAAATTACATGTTCAAAGTATGTATATCGACACCTCAGTTTTCCCCTCACAAACAGTGCACATTGCCACAGCCAGACGTGCTCAGGTCACAGCTGACATGGGGAAAGTAAACAGGGCAGGTGAGTGAGGAATGATGCCTGGTCCTTAGCTGAGCAGGTCTCCACGCCTCACTGCCTGTCTTTCACACGCCTAGTGCTGCCTGCTCAGTGTCACCCTGTGACACACACACATAGCCTATACACACACTTCATCAATCATAGATGTGGACACAATGCTTCATCTCACCTCAGAGCAGAGCCAGGCAAGTCATAGAGCAAAACCAATGATTTATACCATGGACAAAAGGTAGTTTAATATTAACATCTCAATGTATTTGCTGCATTGATAATTGACTGAAGTGTTTGCAGTAAACCTTATGCAGTAAAGTTTCCCTATCAAGTTCATGGTTAAGAAAAAATAAATATTTTTTGGCACAGAAGCCAAAACATGTTTTTAGGGTCCTCAGATGCTCAAACTACATATTATTTATTAATAGTAGATTATCTAATATATTTTCTTTTTTTCCCCTTTTTTACATGGGGAACATGAGAGTGGGATGCTATGTTGGAATTGTGAGGTATTACAGTCTCTACATCTGCTTGTGCATTACTCCTCCCCATTTTAATTGCATGTCTGTTCAATGCAAGACACTTCACCCACCTTGGCTCTGTATTAATGTTGCGTGATACTTGAACGAGTGGGGGTTAGGAGGCCAATGACGCAGAATGGCAGCATTAAAGAAAGGCTCCAGAAAGAAATCTGCTCCATCAACCCCTCCAATCAAGACCAGCACTCACGAACACAACACTTCATACAAAGCAATGTGAATTAAGTGCCTTGCCTAAGGACACAACGACAGTTTTTGGCACTGGTGCCTCAATGTGGCATTTATATTCCCAGAGGTCTATATTCCAAGTACTAACCAGGCCCAGCCCTGCTACTGAGATCTGATGAGATCAAGCTTTGATGAGAAGTCTTGACTACAAGCTTTTTGCCTTTTTTGATTGTTTTGAAATGTAACATCTTTGTACTCACTCTGTAATTTTGGGATCAATGTTACCAATCCATAAGCGGTTTCCATCATGGGCACCACTTTCGGAAAGGATGGAGGCATTTTCGACAGTCTCTGATGCAGACGACATGTGTCCCCTGTCTGATAAATAGAGGGTGAAGAAAGAAGAAACAGACGTGTTACATGTGATGTGAAAACACTTTCACATCACATGTGATCTTAACTAAATTATTACAAGTAGGCTATATCTTTTCTCTATTTACACACTAATTGCACAGCTTGGTATGGTTTTACACAACTTTTAAGAGTGAAGGTACTATGGCCTTTATGTACTGGGCTACAGGCAGACAAATATAATATATTCCTCCAGCCTTTGCCAAATTTGGGATTTATAAGTCCCAGTTTGTCGTTGCGTGCTAAATGCTAACGCTTTGATCCTGTTTACCTTGGATCACTTTCTGTTGCTTGTTGTTGTCTTTGTTCCTGTGATTTGAGGTTGAAATTTAAGATCCCAGTTCAGGACATAAAACGTGTCAAAATCATGTTGTGATTTCAAAGTAATCTTTCTTCAAAATATTCGATGATGGTTAGCTCGAAATGCTACTACTGAATATTCGTTTGCCTTTCTAATAACAAAGGCGCAGGGTGATGTTGTAGTTTTGTTTTCGGAGCAGTCCTCAGAGTGTGTTCGATTTAGTTGACGGGGTATACCGTTTCGGATTAGGGCTACAAAACAGAAAGTAGGTCCGTGACGATCCGTCGACACCGCCCCGCTGGTATGCTGCTTTAACCTGATCACCGCACACTAGGTCTTGTTTCAAGTCGACGCAGAATTATGACGCAGAAAAAGCTGGTCAAGCGTGCATTTTCTCTTTTTCTGTCAGCTACAACCAAAGACTTGTATGCCAATCAGTAGATTTCAAAACTGAGGGTAAGTACACGCTTCGAAAGACATGAGGAAATGTGGCATCTTCGATGTGTTACAGGCATATGAGTTGTTACCTAAATGCTCACTACACTGTGTTGTCGACCTTCAAACATGTTTTATTTGTTATAAAACATACTCAAATTCTGTTCAGTCATTTATAACTTATGTATGACAGTGTCTCACTTAGCATTTTCATTAAATCTAAAATTTATTTTATATTACACGTAATACAAACTATCAATGTGTAATGATATAATTATTATTAGATTAGTATGCATGTATTAAGTATTGCCTTGACTTAAAAATATTAACATATTAATCGAGATATTACACTTTACACATTAACTTTTTTTTTTTTAGATTTAGATGTTAAATTGTTTGTGATGTTACTATTGTGTTGTGCATTAAGTATCATATTTGCAAGTTAAAAACATAAATCAATAAAAAAAAAAAAATGAAATAAAAAATGCATATAATATACGCCTAACATAACATTATTTGGTACTTTTGATACTATAAATGGAGCAGATGTAAACTGCTGATGTAAATGGTAACAGCCGCTGCCTAGAACAAAGAAAGTTTTGAATGTGATATTTTCAGGATATCTAGCTGGACATCTGCACCCTTTTCTGCTTGACTCAACCTTTAAAAAGATCTTTCATCATCCCATATTCTGAAGCAGTCTGGTCCACCTGGCCATCTGTATATCCAAGCTTTATTTATAAGATACTAATCTCATGCATAGCCTAAATATTTACTTGTAACTGTTTGGGTGTAGGATAACGTGCACACTAAATACTAAACCAGTAAATGTGGAGTAGTTTGTAAGTAAATGCAATTTTCTAATTTTTTGACATGGCACAAACATTTATCAACACTTTCATTCATTTTGTCTAATGATGCCTTGGCAGGAGACAGGAGCACAGAAAGAAAATCGAAAAGAGTTTACAATATCACAAAGAATATTCCATATCTTTGCTTACATGGAGTATAATGATTCATTAGCATATCTTAAAAAACAAAATTAATCTCTCACCTCAAATTATAATGTTTTGGGCTGTCATTTCGAAAGTCGTGATGTCTAAAATCTTTACTGCAAAATCTCTACAAGATGTCTACCTCCTTCTGGCTGAGATGTGCCCATTACATTATATCTTCCTTACAACAGACAAAACCTGTTATAATGCTGCTTCTCGTTATTTATAGATTTAAGACTTGCCTCTTTGTCCTTTTAGTCATGGCAGTGAGCATGGGCCTGCTACGTGCTTTGCTGTGCCGGCCCTCGTTGCTACAGCTCCGATCTCCTGCAGTGGCTCTCAGCAGAGGCAGGACACCAGTACTCTGTCCTGGGCCATCCCATTTCAACACTGCATGTAGCCGTCATTTTGCTACTAAAAAGGCCAAAGGTTTGTCTTGAAACTTAATAATAACTGGCATGCAGCTTCTGGAACTCAGAAACTTTGGAGTACAGTCTTATGATCAGATTTGATTCGTTTTACATATCATATTGGTGTCTTTTCATGTCTAGCCAAGGTAAAGGGCCAAGCTGTTAAGGTGAATATTAGTTCAGCCCTGGTGGAAGACATCATCAATCTGGATGAAGTGAAGATGGACATGAATGCAGTGCTAGATGCTCTCAAAAATGACTTTACACGCAACCTCAGCATCAGGACCTCCCCAGGTATTCAAGTCATCACTTTTACTCAGGTTCCTCTGTTTTCCTCAATGTGTTTCTTATGTTTAAAATTGACTTAATTCCTTAAGTTATGCTGTTGAACCTATATTTGTGGTTTTCCAGTATTGGCAAATATTAACAATCGAACCAATTATAGATTAAAGAAATCAACATGTACCCTGCTGCACTCCCTATTTTGGACATTATTTGTACAATTTATATAATGTATATAATAACTTATATTCTTATGCTTTTCTGTTTTAATTAAACTGATATCCAAAAACATCCACCAAAATTCCTAAAATATATTCAGGATGCAGGAGGATGCAAATGTACTACAAAGAACATTTTACATTCAAAGCTTCTAATCTATTTGTTCTTGTTTTTTTTTTTTTTATTTTGAAACCATTCCAAGTGATCAAGTACCCCAAGGGGTCCCTGTACTGCTGGTTGGGGTTCTATAATAACATGAACAGATTAAACAGACTAGAACTCCATCAGTTTTCTCAACTTACCTCATTTCAGGAGGCCAAAATAAATGGACACAGTAACCATAGTTACTATATGCTATAAATACATGTTTTAATCAACTGAAAACCTTTGTGGGCAAGGTTTGTCTGACATCTGAAGCCCATGACCAGGCCTCAGTGCTCTCCAAGGCCAGTACTTCAACTCTCTGGTTTCTTTCTTGTTCCTCAGTCTATATCCAGTTAATAATATTAATCTAAATATTAATGAAAAAGAGGTGGCTTATTATAAAACAACTGGTGAGTAAGTTTTGGTAAACAGATAAAATAACAAAGCTTGGGACACAGTCCAAATGTTTCTGGATCTAACTAACTATAGCTGGGCTTGAGAGACGAAAAGCGGTGTAAGATTCCAGTGAGGGAGAGCAGGGACATTTATCCTTAGAATATTGTGATGCTGTTTGTTCGCGCTATAATTTTCCTTAGCAAAGGCATGAATCATTGTCCATGTCATTCATCTCTAGTGAGATATCACCTTTCACTGTTTTCTATAGATCTCTATTTTTCATCTTTCCGTTCATCATTTTTCCCATGTTCTCCTGCCCAGTGACCTCAGCTACTCCCTGAATCAGTTGCAAGCCCTCGCTTTAACCCTTCATTGCATGTCGAAGGTTTAGCTAGGGCACAATGAAAAACATCTTTTATAATACAGTCTAATATTTAGATACAGAAAATATGCTTTCTTTTTAATAAATTTGAAATGTATGAGTAGTTACATGCTTGAGGCTAAATATGTTGAAAATAATAACCAAAATAATAATTGTAGATACAGACCACTAAGTAGTCTCTATGGTGTAAGAGACAATTATTTACTTTCCTTAATCCTTGAGATCTCTTCTCATATAGTTTGCAATATTGTGAGTTCTCCTTTGCATAATGTCCTCTGTTGGTTGATCAAACATTTGCAGTTGTTTTATTCTTAAACACAGTTTTAAAGCCTCTAAAATGTAATTATATATATATGCTTGTGCTTAACTAATATATTTCTGTCCAGTTGCATTTGCAGACATTCACAGTTAGTATAGGTTTAAAATGAATATATGGAACAACAAAAAAATTAATCAAGGAGCAATGGAAGGACAAACAAGTCATTTTCTGGAAGAGTTTGTATATCTTGTCTTTCCTGTTTTGTTCTTAATCCTAAACCACTGTCCCTCTATTTTGAGCAGCTGTACTATAATCCGTGGAGGCAGCCGGACTTAGAGTTGACGGCAGAGATGAGTTGGTGGAATGAAATGACGTCTGTTTTAGTCTCGTATGACAATGTGTGTGTTTGTTCCACAAGCTACTCATCTGGCTCTAATTAACTTTTACTGTACTTTGGTGCAGGGAGATATCTCTTGTGTGTCTTTGACAGACATGCTTCTATATATGTATGCTTGTTGTGTGAGGCAAATGTGTGGTAGAAAGATATACTTGGACCTGCAGTGAAAAGATCAAACTCTGAGAGTAAATTATGATGGACAGAATTTGTTTCTGTGGTAACTTGGAGTAGACTAAACAATTCCCAAACAAGTCATCATGTCATTATCTGAAAAAAGTTATCTAGCCTAAGAATGATTGCTGTTGAGAACGTCATGATTGTCTGGGAATTTTTAGGTGTGGACATCTAAATTTGAAAGCACTGGGTTATGGGAATGGCACCTGATTTGAAATAGATATGGCTAAATACTGGCATTTGGCTTTAATGGTTGGCGAATTACATATTTTATATTATGCACTCAACCGATAAAACTGAAATAATTCATTTCAGTAATGCTGCAAAAAAGTACTTGAAGTTCAGAGAAAAAAGTGATTGTTGTGGCTGATGTTAGTAGTGTACTGTAATAATATGAGACACATACACAGCAAAGCTAAGCAAAAAAGAAAAGTATTTATTTTTATATATATATATTTAATTTTTTAATGTATTTAAATTTTTTTCATATATATATATATTTCATAACATGATAACATAATAAAGGTTCCATACATTCCCTTTTACCGTATATATATATATATATATATATATATATATATATATATATATATATATATATATATATATATATATATATTGTGGTATGTTTCTTGAATTTTTACATTTTGATACATTTACTGACTTCTTGGAATAGCTGCACAACTCTAACCCTTATGATTAGGATCTATGAATTAACTGATTATCCCTACTGATATCAGTTTATTTTAGCTATAAATGGAGTGATCAACAAATCAACACAGATATTTGCAGAATGTAAAAAGTCTTTATTATTCAGAAACATTTCTCATACTTCTTCTCATGTTAGAGGGTATGCATATTATATGGAATGTGCAGTAGTATAATGATGGTGAACTTTATCTTCTACAAAAAGGATTATGAATCCTAAAATATATGTTTTGGCTTTTTCTTTGAAAATATATTATAGCCTCGACATATAGTGGCATTACCTTTGGCTCACCTCGCCTGTTCCCCCTCACCAGCAGTGGTGTTGTCTGCACTGGTGCGTAGGGAGCCGTGATGTAAGGCAGAGGTGCAGAAGAAGGAAACAACAGCGTCTGAGCTTAGCCAGATGGACGAGCAGGACAGAGAGAGAGAGACTAAGCCAGGGAGGGACACACACAGATCTACTGCTGCAGCAACGCACCACTGCATCTCACCATGGTGCTCATGGAAGCTAAACAGCCTCACAAAGCTACCATTTCAACTGTACCACTCACTTTTTATGTTAAGTTTATGACTGCATTTGTTGTTGTTGAAAAGTTGATTGGTTTGCAAGAGGCTCAAAAGCAGCCCAGTGTTGTTGTTTTTTTCATAGTCAACTGTGTCATACTATTACACATATCTGTGTATCAGTTTGTGTTTCAATTGGGGCATCATTTTGTACATGCATTTCAAAGGGACTTAACTCAAGTTTTCCTATATATCTGCAGTGTTACCTTACTGTATTCTAGTTAACACACTGGGATTAACAATAAAATTGAATTAATTGCAATAATTTTATTGCCTGAATTTTCAAGTATGATTTGTCTTTAATTACCATGATTTGTACAGAAAGTGCCATGACAAATTTACATTTTAAAAGCAATATAATTTTTGCGTGATAATAGGTTTCAAAACTCCTTATGCACAATTTACCATGTATTGGCTATGTAATTATTATAATTATTGCACAGAAGACTCTTTGCAGTATCTAAATTAACTGTCCTCTTTGTACAAAAGAATTTGGAGGAATTCATTCTATCATTTCCCACATTACTACACATTTCTAAATGCTTATATGAATTTTGTGTAACCTGAATATTCATTGATAATCTTCCCCAAACCAGTGAGTAAATGCCAATGTCCTGTTTAGGAGCTCTGGATCACATTGTGGTGACGACTCAAGATGGGAAGTTCCCTCTGAACCAGCTGGGCCAGATCTCCATGAAGTCCCCTCAGCTCATTGTGGTCAATATGAGCAGCTTCCCCGAGGTAAGCGGACCCTCTGCCCACTCTGCGTTTGTCTCCCACGGACAAACAGGCAGTAATCGTAAGCTTTATCAAAATAATCCTCTGTGAAGGAAGAGTGAGCCAGCACAGAACCGGCACAGCAAGTAACCTGATCCGCATCTCTCTTGGACTTTGTCTCGTATGTTAATTGATTGATCTCTGGCGCAGCCCTTTGTTCTGAGTGAAAGATAGCAGCATGTGTGTGTATAACTGCTGAGATGTGGGCACTTGAGCTTGTGAGTTGTCACAGAAAGGGAAATGACCTCATTTTACCCTTAGGTTAGGAAGGAATGGATTATTTTTTTTTCGCTCCCACTTTTCTTTTCTAGATGGTCTGTCTCTGGAGCAATCACAGCTTCGCACACCACTGTGTGGTGGTCTCATGAATCAAATCAAGTTTTATTATGAAACAATTTTTTTTTTTTTTTTTATTAAAAGATTGCAGTGATAACTGCTTTTCCAACGACATACTGTGGTTGAATGGTTTATGTTCATAAGGGGCCAACTTTAGACACATTTTCATTTAAATATTGATTTACATACAAAAATATGTTTGAAAAATGTCTCAAGAAAAAATTGAGGGTTTAGGCTACAGCACCTATGCTAAAAAGCTCCGTGCCAACATCAGCACTATACTATTGATTCCCAACTCTGATAATACCCTTGTAGGCTGTATGAAATAAAATTGTTAGTTGCCAGTAGTATGAAAACAAAACAAAAAACTAAAACATATATATCCTAGCATTAGTCACTACAGCTTCAGCCTAAATGATCTCTCCTACCAAAAAGTGCACCTTAGACCACACACACAGGGCATTGTGATGTTCCTTTCCTTACACTGAAGTCCTCTGTACCCAGTGGTAATCAGCTTTTAATGATGACTATCCATTACCAAGTATGGCAGCAGTGTTTCTGTTGTTTTCCATTCATTAATTTGTTGTCTAGGAACCACGACACAACTTCAGAGCATATGCAGATCTCGAGGCCGTCGTCATTTAGCATAAGAAAAGTGTCTGCTTAAAGTAATTTGTTAATAAAATATATTTCTCGTAAAATATGCATGCATCCAACCCAAGTCAGACTCTGTGCTTTGAACCAGGCCAGGGTGTTTGATGTTGCATTTCAATGTAATTCCTCTTCCTCGCCAACATATTAACCAGATCTTGCCTGGTTTGGCTTCCCAGAGAATTCCACACTGCTTTCTGTAACCACTAGAGCACTCTTTGGAGGCAGGAAACAGTGATGAATATGATGCTGAGAACAATCAAACATAGGTATGAACTGAATCTATCACCCCACACTCAAAGAGAACGTCTGGAGAGCACCACCGGATGAATTTAACAAAAGAAAAGAAATGAGATCTGCTGAATTAATCTAATACATACAAATAAATTCCTTTAATCTCGCTGCCATAGAGGAAGAGGCCAGGAGGAGCTGTCGAGAAAGAAGGGGGGAAAGAGGAGACGGGATATCGGAAATGAAATGCCGTGTTGCTCGTGTTGCACATTTGCAGCCTTTGCAAAGTCTAGCTTGGGGAGTTGTCATGCGGTTTGCTGACACAATTTGAAGAGTGTGACTGTTAAGAATCTGGCCTCCTTCCCTTTGTCTGCATGGACCTGTGTTTACTAGAGCTGTTAGTGATTTGGGAAAAGGGGATTGTATTTTACATGAAACATGATGGAGAAGATGTGTTGCATATAGAAGTGTGATTTTAATATATAAAGAGTGTCTGTGTTTTTTATCAGGTTATGTCGGGATTTCGTTGAGCATAGAGAACAGTCACTGCCCTCTAATTGGCACTAGCAATGGGATATGTTGTTGGGGAAAGTTATTGTAGACATGTCCAGAATTGTGCTAACCAGTGAGCGCAAAATAGAAGTCATTTTTTACTTCTTATAATACTCGAAATCATATATGTCAAACTCAGGCCTGGGGGCCAAATCTGACCCATGGTGTAACTATAATTGGCCCATGAGAGCATAAGAAAAAATGTGCATTAGAGCTGGCCCGCTGGTATATAGCACATACACCACTAATACTAGAAATCCCAGAATGCTTTGCTAGTACACTAGTGCGCAGACGTGGCCAGTGCACAAAGAGTGTAACAAATTAAGCTTGAATATATGTTCTCTCTAATCACTTTTTCTACTCCTAGGTATGGACTGTTAATAGTTTGAAAATCAAATTTTCAGTGAACAAAATTATTATTATTTTTTTTGGCTTGTAAAAATAATATTTACTTTTTAAAAAAATGCTACAGAGAGAGACATATTTTATTTTATTTATTTAAATAAGAAATTAATACTACTGATATTCAGTTTGGCCTGTGAATTTTGGCCCCCTGTAAATTTGAGTTTGACACCTCTGCCCTAAATGAATAAACCTTTGATCAGTATAGCACATATATTTCAGAAGTAAATCTGCATGGGTAAACAATATTGCTATATTTACTTACTCCTATTAGGACTTAAAATAGTGGTGATTTTGTGTTTAAATACTATAGTGTATTAGAATAATTAATAAAACAAAAATTTACTAATGAATATACCTTTTGGAATCATTTGTTGGACAAGTACATGACATCACATCTTTATGATGTGTTTGGCTAAATTTGAATATACAATAAAATATGCAATGTAATAAAGCGGACAGTAGATTGCAATATTGCAGAGATAATTTTCCATTCTAATGGACTCGAAGAAAAAGTTAACTGGACTCAGTAGTTTAAATGAGCCTATTAGAACTTACAAACCCCACAGCACATCTGTGTTTGTGCTGGTAACCATGTATATATACAGCACTAGCAGACTCTGGATGGGGGTGAGCAGGGGTCAGCGCCCTGCCCTGCAACCTCTCAGTCCTGTCCCAGTGGGCCCAGGCTGACAGTGGCCCAAGGCATTTCCACACACTGCTGCCTGTGCTGCATGCAGACTGTGAGTGTGGAGCACCTTAATGACTGCCAGCTGGGATCGGAGCACTACCTGCATCTCTCCACTCTGTACATTGGTTAAAGCTAAGCACTTACTTATATATCTTTCTGTTGTGTGTGTCTCGTGTTACTCTAGGTGACTGCAGCGGCCACTCGCGCCCTGAGAGAGAGCAGCATGAACCTGAACCCTGAGGCGGACGGGACCATCATCAAAGTGCCCGTTCCCAAGTGAGAGACTTCCAAACTTTCCCTTCACTTTTCCCCTGTCGGACTTTTGTACATTTCCTCTGCTTTACAGAAGCATTAGGACTTCAAATACTCTGGGAAGTTTCTTCAGGCCATTAGTGGCTGATAAATTGAAAGTGGTACCCTAATGACCTTGAAATTAGACAGGTCCACAGTGATCCTGTACCAAATCAAACATTTTATTTACTACAGTGAAGTCAATCTTACTCAAACAATAAGTGAGGTTTGGAAATGTCATGTTACCAAAAGGATAGTGTTGTCTTTTTGTCACATGAAATTGTTTTCTTAATTAAGATTTTATTTAAGAAATTATTTGTCGAAATTTTTTATTTTATATAAAAGTCAGCCAACTCTAAAATTTCAAAGATAGCATCATGTTTATGTATTAAATTAAACACTAACAACTGTACCTGTTGTTTATGTAAAAATGATCCAAAATGATAAAATATATATATAGTTTGACTCTTGAGTTAATCTTGTATCAAATTTTCCCCATTTTCCACCTTAGTTAATAAGTCATTTTTCATTCAAAAAGATCTCTATTCTGGCTTTGGTAATAATTTTAATATGTCTCTTAGGGCCTTTTGTCCAAATAAATTTCCCATGTCTGTGTTTCTGCAAATTCATAAATTCATCAATCACTCTGAGAACTATAGTGTAGCATTTCAACTTTTCATAAACCCCAATGTCTCCCTGCTCTAAACTGTTAGTGACAGAATTATTGGCTTGTGCTTGTAGCCTTATAAGGCCCCCCATACATGTGTGGGGTGGGGTCACACTGTCGCCTCTTTTTGACTGTGCCAAATCAAATAAGTTGGCACAAAACTATCTATCATTCACTCACTACATCTCTCCACGTGTGTATATCAGACCTGTATTACATGTATAGGGTTGTGTGTGTAGCAGCAGGTGTTTGTCTGGCAGAGGAGGGACACAAGAGTCAGACCGTTCTCCCCCTGCAATCAGTCTTGGCATGCTCTACTCCGAACTCCATTTGCATTTCCAAAGAGAAGGCGCTCCTTGATTGGGTCTGGAATCGGTAATTAGGCCGTATTGTTTGTGGTAAATACACGCCACACTTGGATTGTTTGCAAATAATCCACGAGGCAAAAACAACGAAGAAATGCCAATTAAAGACAAAAGTGAGGGAGTGAAATGGCGAAATGGGATTTGTGGAGTGATTACAAAGTGCAAAAGCAAAAACTTGTTGGAATGACTGACGTTTGGGCACCAGCTTAAACCTGTAGCGAGTTGCTGATTAGTGGTTTGATACAAAGTTGTTTACAGTCAGAGTAAATGGTATAAATAGTGTGTTTTGGACAGTATACCATGCATTCTTGCTTTTGTCCTTACATTATGTATTGTTGTGCTGTAAGTACATTTAAAAGGTTGTATTTTTCAGTAAAAGAAAAGAAGAATTAAGTAGTATAGGTAATACTTGGGTTTGGTACAAAATACAGTAATAGATTTTGGCCAGTTTGTCAGCTGTTCTAATCCCTTTATCTATTAATGGATGTATTACATACTTTATTTATATTAAGCGTTTATATTTTATATTGCAAAAATGTGATAAAACATACAAAATTACATTGAAATAAAAATTTGAAAATTTCAGTTTTAATTTAAAATCACTAGTTATTTTATATTATTGGAAAAGTTTAAATAATTTAGCATGAAAACTACTTAACATTCCTATACAGTCAGACATCGAAAATTGCACTCATGTAAGTGTATTACTATAGTATTAGTATTATAAAATTACTCAAATAGAAGTACAAAGTAGGTGACCAAGAAATGACTCAAGTAAAGTAAATATATATATATATTTGGGCAAACAACTACTCAAGTAAGATAACTGTAAGAGTAAATGTCAAAATTGAACAACTAACTTCTAATTTGAAGTTCATTTAATTGGAAAGACAAAATATTAAGTAATCAAATTAAGAAGCAGTAGAAGAAACAGTCAATAAAATAATTCAATTTTATTTTTCTATTTTTCTATAGTTCAAAATCACAACAGCAGCTCCTTTGCAGGGACTCACTCACAGCAGAAAGACTAGAGGAATTATTGTTGCACTCAGCCTTTAATATCCTTTTATTTTATTTTGCAGGGTAACGCGTGAACATAGAGAAAACTTGTCTAAACTGGCTAAACAGTTCAGCAACAAGGCTAAAGACTCAGTGAGGCGAGTGCGCACTAATGCTGTCACACAGGTCAAAAAGGCCAAAGAAGGCCAATCTGAAGACATAATACGACTTGTGGAGAAACAGGTTTGAAACTCTCTTTGTTTTACTTCTCATTCTTTATGTAATTATAGAAAATTACACAATTTGTCTTTTTCTTTGCAGATTCAGCAGATGGCGGACAGCATTACAGTGGACATTGACAAGCTCCTTGCAACCAAAACCAAGGAGCTGCTGGGCTAACTTCGACAGTAACTGAGGACATAATACTTTTCCATAATGGATCGAAATGGACATGTAGACACTTTGGATTTTTTTTTTTTTTTTTTTTTTTTGGTGACTACATACAGATTTGGCCTTTTCCTTGTAGACACCATTTTTTAATTCCTGCCCACATCCCTGGCATCTCTCCTTTCCTCTTATGGGGCAAATCTATGTTTAACAGTTGAAGCATAAACAGACACTGGCACAGACATGCATCAGGGACACAGCAGTAGTCACCTACCTCCTGCCTTGTTACTCTTCTGTCTTCAAACAAACACCAAAGGAGGGACGAATGGACTTTTAATGGGATTTGTGGGCTCCTCCTAATCAAACCCTGTGCCACAAGGGCTGTCTGTTTATATAAAACCAGTGCTCCCGTCTGTGTGTAAGATGTGTTTTTTTCTTGGTGAGGGTGAGAGGCAGATTCTAGAATTCACATGGAACAGTGTGATTAGCTTGTTGCCAAACATTTGTTTCACATTGATGCTAAGTCTGTTGAAAATGCACTTAGGGAAATGGGCTGCCTTTTGTTCCTGTTCAGGATTGATAACATGGTAACTCCTTCTACAAAGAACTCCACAACAAAACAATATTAATGAAATCCATTAAAGAAACCCAACATGCTTAATTTTTCTGTTCTCTCCTTTTTCTGTAGGATTAAAAAATTTCCTTTGGCCTGAGTCTGAGTGATCCTTTACACGTTTCTGTTGGCCAGGGCACCAGATAATGTCATGTAGGAAATTAATTTAATTCTAGCTTTATGCTTCTATATAGATTACCTTTGAATATCCTGCACAGAATGTGCATGCATGTTTAATGGTGGATCATATAATACATGTTCTTTCATCTACTATTGTTTATACCACTGGGAACAACCATATTATTATGTGGTGAGTGTCTTCATCTCTATCATAGTTTGTTTTTCAGTACTTCCTGTGCTACTACGTGCAAGAGGCCCACATCGCAGTAGGCCTAACTCACACGTTTTGCCCACACACTTGCTCAACTCTCATTTATAGTTTACACCACTATAATGTTGTAGAACTAATCATTAGGTTAAGAATTAAATTTGAAAAGGATTACTTTTCAGATGATCTGCTTTGCAAGGTAGAAGTATTGCTACAGATTGTGGCTTTATTACATTTTCCTTGGCTCCTTCTCTTTCTAAATGGTTTGGCCTTAATGGCCTAAACAGACTGGAGTCATTGGATAAACAAGAGTTTAGCTAAGGAGTGGCTGGGTCTGGACAGGGGCGGGCCGCGGTGCAAATGGCAGGTTTTTGTGGTGATTCTTGGTCCATATGTCAGCAATTTGAGGGCATTGTGTACCTTGGCTTAAAACAGAGGCTTCATGATCGATGGAGGGGTGAAAATCTCCCAAGTCTCTGGCGCAGAACACAGGCAAGCACAAGGAAATTGCTTTCAGCTGATAGCTTCATTTCAGTTGACATTTATCAAGTGAATTACCCCTGTTCCTTTCAGATGTTTACTACAAGCACCACTGGTTGACATATCCTATAGTGTGTGTGTGTGTGGGTGTGTGTGTGTATCGGGGTGTGTGTGTGTGCGTGGGGGTGGGGGTGTGTGTGCGTGTGCGCCAGCTACACTGGAGGCTTCAATTGTGTGAAAGTTCTGATGTGTCCCCTGGCTCTTCCTCACAAAAATATACAAATTCAAATTCGTTCAGTAAAGTTTGGATTTGATAAGTGTATTGTAGTTCTCCATGTATTGCTGATTCAATGAAGTAACAGTATACACTGCACAGTACAGACACTTTAGATTTAAAAACATTTTAAAATGAATATTATAATATAAACTGCAATTCCTCTTGACCCTTCCTAATAGTTAGAGGTGGCTCATATGCCCCTTGGTCTTGTTTCTCTCAGCCCCATCAGCATAACTCTATATTCTCTCCTCCATCTCCTCTTATGCTGTCCCATTAAAGAACCTATGTTTACAGACCAAAATATATATATATATATATTTGTATGAAGTGAATTTTATATTAATATTACTATTTATTTAGCTTCTACATTTTGACCCATGATTTCTTTTAGTAATTAATTAGTAATTATTGAACATAACTAGCCAGCTTAAAAAAAAATAAAAAATAAATACCAAGAGTAGGGTAGGCACCACAACCATTGTGTTAGATTTTGATGGAGCTCAGTGGAGTTCAGTGCTGTTAAAGTGCAAAAAACATTCTATGCGATAACTATTTACCTCAAGAGAAAGTATCAAAGTGAAAAACTCTATGAAAAAGATTGTGTTTCATTCTGTTATGGCCATGTACAAGTTAAGATACAGAACTGGGATGGCAAATACAATGATAGAGAAACGCGTTGCATCTATATTGAGAGAGGAGCTTGTCTGAAGTGTTGCTCTCAGCTCACTTCCTCCGACCTCTCGTCTCTATTCTGGACAATTTGCCTCTTAGCATTTTCTGCTTCTCAATTTCTCTTTACTTTTGATGCAGATTTTCTAGCATTGTATTATTCATGAGACTTTCAAGTAGTTTGAGAGCAGCAATGGTCGAAAAGTAGTTTGGCAAAAAGACCTGTATTACACTGTAAATCCATAGTGTGAAGAAAGCGCATGCATCTCTATCACTGTATGTATATGTATAGGAAATGGAGAAAACTCGACTGACTTGCTGTCTCTCCCGTGATTACAGCTTGAAGTCTCTGGGCTCCGGTCTGTGCTGCAAAACAACAGTACAGCATGTAACACACACACACATTTTCCACATACACTTGCTCTCCTCATCACCTCTAAAGTGTTCAGTGTGTAAGAAGCCATGCTGAAGATCTCATCAAGCATCCAATCAGTGGGTGAATACCAAATGCACTCTCCTCTTGTGATGTGATGATGGTAGGGGGGAAGAAAAGATATATCGAGGGGAGAAAAATCTCTGCATATGCAAATTGGACTTAAAATTTAAATGGATTGGATGTTCATAAGCGCATCTTTGACCCTTCAGGGGTTAGCGGTAATGGTGACAGGGTAAAAAGAATATGTGCAGATTAGCCTATTAATATTTATAGATGTAATTGGTGGCTGTGCTTGTTGTTTAGATGTGGTGGTGAAGCCTAATCCAGGTGGGTGCTCTTACAGGCTCTAACAGGGAAATAGGCTGCCATTTTAGGAAGAAGCTGGCTATCCTAATAATCATGTAAACGAATACCGTTTGCAAAGAGTATTTCCTTCCTGAGCTCTTGGCCTGTCAGTCATTCAACAGAATTGCCCCTGTCTGGTCTATGAGCCATTCCAACTCAATGACACGTACCCTCTTCCTCCCCTCAATTTGTATAGAGGACCACACGGGCCCCTCTGGATAGCCCCCTGTACCTACAAGGAGTCTCCACAAGCATCATATGGACCAACCAGACGCTCCGGCACGTGTTCAAATGCACCCTCACCTCCCGCTACTCAAATACGAACAAAGCGCCCCACAGTCTAAAGTGGTTAAACTGTCATTTCAAATTGTCTGGACATTGTGATTACCGGCATGAGAGGAATTATATATTTAGCTTTATGTCTGTGGCTATTTCCTCGCCCACACCCTGATCTGTGGGGACTAGTGCCCTCTATATGATCTGAAGTGACTGGTACCCTGGATGCTACTATCTGTGAAGAGTTAAAGAATCCCCAGGAGACACGAGCAATCAAGGGCTGCCAGCTGGAGGAGGGACAGCTCTGCAAGCCGCCGGACCTGCAGTGACAACAAAGGGTATCTCTAAAGCCACAAAGGGAAGGTCAAGAGGAATTGCAGAGGTAAAATAGTACAGAAATGTTCTTCTTTCATTTCAGCTTTCATAATCAATAATATTAAAAGAAGAGAAGCTAAGACAGGAGTTTGGAGAAATCACATGATTTTGGATATGAACGGGAGGCCTTTATTGACTGATCTGGACACAATACATGTCTGAATCTTTTGCCTCCAAAATTACAAAGGTTATTCCAGTGTCTGCCTAAATAGACAAATAATTTCAAATAGCATAAGGAAACAAATGGAAGCTTCCAACTGGAACAACAATCTAGATCATAAAAAAAAAAAAAAATTGAGAACATTTTTTTCTGCTCCCTTTATTGTTAGGAGTCACTAGCAAACCATTTTCAAAGTTAAATTTGAAGAACTTTACACTCACAACCAACTGCATTACTGTGACATGAGTGGGTAATTGTAGTTTATTGTTTGTTGACAGTGCCACTCTGACCCCCACATTGTTGTTAAAGGTGTTCTATTAAAATCAAGCACCAATAAGACTGGATACACACAAGTTCTAATGAATTTCCTAAAATCAATGCCTTGCCGAAATAGATGAACACCTTTCTGCAGTTTGACGTGAACCCTGTTAATCTGCAACCCAATAATCTGAGGCTGGTCTGGTGAAACGCCGCTGAGCTGGAGCTGCCCAGTCCGAGAGGAAGGAAGTGAAGGA